>NW_021163249.1:207500-217344 GCF_004324835.1 Dendronephthya gigantea | reverse complement strand
AAGAACCAGAACATGGCGGATGTAAAATTTTAGCTCTGCCTATTTTTGAAAATTATATGAGAATTTTGAACATCTTTGATGCGAAAAAGCTTTTAAGCTCACCATAATTTACTGATAAGGTAGCAAGGAATCTGCTGACCTATTTTTTATCAAAACTACGCTTGAAATACTCGCTATTCACAGGGCAACGTCGACCACGGACGAACATTTTGATTATATAATTATTTTGTATGAACGAAATGAGTCTACAGCAGCAAACAAGAGGCAGCCTTGTACATGGGATATCGTATAATAATCGAGGGAAGCTAATATGGACTGAATCCTTTGAGGCTTTACAATCGTTTGTCGAGGAAGTGTTAAATATAACTGATGGTGTTTGGGGTTGCCCTGGAGGAGGTACGAAACAGTACAAGTCCGAGGATATAGACCTTCGCTGGTACCCTGATACCAATCAATTACCCTCATGGTAAACGTAAGGATGATATTATTGAGAAATTGAATTCCGTAGCTTTAGTATCAGAAGAGCTGACAAACAACACCAAAAATTTGAAACAAGACGGCCATATTGAGAGTAAACAAAATTTGCATATGGATAATACATTTTCTGAGACCTTAATTAACTCGAAAGCATCACAAGCATCACAAGAAGACGATAATATCACAGATTCAGATGATTTTAAACTTAACTTAATGAACTCTATTAAAAAATGAGCATAAAATTGGATGCTGTGTTCACAATGTGTGAAGAAGTCAGTGAAATTGGAAATATCAATAGGAAATTGGATTCTCTGTTTAATGAAATGAAAGACATCAAACACGCAAGACTTAATGAGCTCTCAGTGTTTGAAGAAGCTTTTGAAGTCTTAAAGAAGGAAAACCTCAAGGTTATGAAAGAAAATATTGATCTACGAGAAAGAGACAAACATCTATCACTCATCATGTCAGATTTAAGCATAAAAGTAAAGGAACAGGAGCTGGAAATAAAAAGTTTAGTCACAGCAATAAAACTCCTCCAAGACGATAGTAAGAAAAACCATCCAGATGGTAACCAGGCCGCAGCATGGCATACCATTCCCACTTCGGTTAAGTCCAGAGTGCCCCCCACAACTCAGTCAAACATCAGAAATGTCGACACAAGCAACCAGTTTGAGGTGTTAAGTGACATTGAGAATGATGATGCTCCATCTAATGAACAACAAGGCAAACAAGGACAAACTACCAACCACTCACGCATATTAAGTAACACAAGTAATGAAGATGAAGTGGTAACTATGCCTCCCCTGAATCAACCCCCGGAAAGAAATAAAAGCAGTCAGCACAGGGGTCAAACACACCATCACACTAAACAACCTGGCCAATCTTTTCATGATGGGAAGCGAAGGAATTCTAATAATCCTATCTGTGGAACCGAATTAGAAAATCCTCACCACAAGGTGGTAAAAGGTAGCACACAAGACTCACAAATAAATCAATCAAGAGTTGTCATATTAGGGGATTCTATGCTGAAACATTTGAATACAAGAAGAATGCAAAATGGACTGAGTAGTCAAAAAGTCAACATTAAGACATTTCCAGTTGCAGGAGTTGATCAAATGAAACACTACGTGATTCCAACCCTGAATACAAAGCCAGACAAAATTATTATGCATATCGGAACAAATGATCTTCACAATACAACACCAGAAAAGCTACTACAGTCCATAAATGACCTCGGAAAGATAATTACACAACAGAATAAGGGTATATCAATTGCTTGGTCTGAAATCATCACAAGAAAAGATGACCAGAACTTAGCAGACAAGGTAAATAAATTATAGTCAATAGTGGTCTAGCTAAATTATGTGAGAAAAATAAGTGGGGCCTTGTAACGAATAACAACATCGGGAGGAATCTATTAAATAACTAAGGACTCCACTTAAATAAAAAAGGAACTGCAACTTTGGCAAAAAACATTAAACAATTACTTATCAACAATAATCATTGACTAAATATTACGCCTGGTAATATCACATCTGCGCAAAACATAAATAAGACAACTATGCCAGATCCAGAACAATATAACACACAGCCAAATGCACAAATACCGATACAAATAAATAGCACAAATTATCCAAAACTAAAAGGTTTCAAAATTGGACACTTAAATATCGCAAGCCTAGTCAAGCATGCAGATGAACTAAGGATCTTTATACAAAATCAACCTTTTGATGTATTAAGCATCAATGAGACTAGACTTGACAATACGGTACACAGTGACGAAGTTAAGATGACATGTTATGACTTAATAAGGAAGGACAGAAACCGAAACGGAGGAGGAGTTGCACTTTACGTGAGAAATACCATTCCATACAAAGATCGCAATGACTTATTACCAAATAATGTAGAGGCAATTTGCATTGAAATCAATAAGCCAAATAGTAAACCAGTTCTAATATCAACATGGTACCGCCCTCCAAATGCAAACATTGAGTTACTTCATTCTTTTGAAGAATTTTTACAAAAAGCCGACAATGAAGACAAAGAAATAATCATAGCAGGTGACTTCAATTGTAACTTTCTTGCAACCGAACCTAATGAGCACACAAAAAAATTAAGTGACTTAATTAATGAATATCAACTTACACAAATCATCAAGGACCCAACAAGAATCACTGCTACAACAAAAACACTATTAGACATAATAATTACTAAGATAGATAACACAAGAATAACGGACTCAGGGGTTATACACTTAGGAATCAGTGACTATAGCCTTGTTTACACATGCAGAAAAGTCAGTATTCCAAAAATAAAGCCCAAAATAGTTGAAACACGGCAATTTAAAAATTTCAATAATCATAACTTCCAGCATGATTTAAACCAGGCATTTGATTCAATGCATCTTTATAGTTACACTGATGCAAACACTGCTTGGCATGCATGGAAAGAAACTTTCTTAAATATTGCAGACTTCCATGCGCCAGTAATAAAACGAAAGGTTAAAAGCGAATACAATCCTTGGATGACAAATGAAATAAAGACAATGAGCTACCATAGAGATTCCTAAAAAAGAAAGCAGTTAAGCACAATTCAACAAGATATCACGAATTATACAAGGATTGTAGAAACCAAGTAAATCAGCTTATTAAAGACACTAAGACTAAATACTATAAGCAGAAATTAGCAAACAGCAAAAACAGTAAGGAAGGATGGAAAACAATTAATGAATTACTGAACAAAAATTCAAAATCTACTACAATAAATGGATTAAAAACTGGTGAAGCCGAAATAATAGGAGACAAAAATATAGCAGAAGAATTTAATACTTACTTTTCAACAATTGGCTCAAAATTAAGCGAGGACTTACCTGCAAGTGAAATTGACCCTCTCAGTTATATAACACCTACCTCAGAAGTTTTCAACTTAAATAACATTACTAATGCAGATTTAAGAAACGAACTGGGGAAAGCTAAAGATGGGAAATCAGCAGGACTTGATAAAATTTCAAATAAACCTCTCAAAGCAGCAGGAGAAACCATTATTACTCCCTTGACTTATATTATTAATCTATCAATAAACACAGGAATTTTCCCAGATGGATTAAAATACACAAAGGTTACCCCTATTTATAAATCAGGAGAAAAAACGGATTGTGGGAACTATAAGCCCATTTCAGTAACATCAGCGGTTGCAAAAATCTTCGAAAAATTAATTCACAGACAATTGAGCCAATTTCTAAAAGCTAACCAATTACTATCACCTAATCAATCAGGCTTTCGTACCCAGCACTCTACAGAGACTACACTTTTACATTGTATAAACCAATGTCTTGTAAACATGGACAAGGGCTTGATTAATGGTCTACTGTTTCTGGACCTTAAGAAAGCCTTTGACACGGTGGATCATAAAATACTAATTTCTAAACTAGAACTTTACGGAATAAGAGGAAAAACATTATCATGGTTTATATCTTACTTAACAGAAAGAAAACAAGCTTGCAAAATTAACCACGAAATCTCAGACATGAAAAATATCACTTGTGGCGTCCCCCAAGGGTCGATTCTCGGACCTTTGCTTTTCCTGTTGTACATCAATGACTTGCCAAATTGCTTAACCTCCACAAAACCATCCATGTTTGCGGACGATACTAACCTTTTCTGCTATGGTAAATCAGCGGTAGATATTGAGTGCAAAATTAACACTGACTTAGATAACGTTCATAAATGGCTAGTTTCGAACAAATTAACCCTAAATATTAGTAAAACAGAATACATGATTACAGGATCCAGACAACGATTAAACCAAATTCTATCAGACCCTGAAATTACTATTGCCGAACAAAAGGTTATATAAGGGTTGATAACAAAAAATTCTTAGGCGTAATTGTTGACAAAAACCTTAAATAGCATGACCATATTGATGCGCAATGCAAAAAAATTCTAAAAATACAGCTTTACTGAGAAGAGCAAAAAACTACATGACTGACAACGCCCTTAAGACGATGTATAACTCCCTAGTTTTACCCCATTTTACTTATTGTTCGACAGTGTGGCATCACGGAAACACCACACATATTGACAAACTCCAAAAACTACAAAAAAGAGCCGCTAGGGTTATCACAAATTCAAATTTTGACATTAGAAGTGCAGAGATTTTTAAAACACTACAATGGGAACCAATCGGGCACATCCTAAAACGACGCGACGAACAAATAACATTTAAGGCAATACGAGGAATGACACCAACATATTTAATTGAACTGTTTAATACCTGTCAAAATACTTGCTATACTCTGAGAAGCAACGATCGGAAACTCACTTTACCAAAGCCAAACACTAACTTTCTTAAAAATAGTTTCTCGTATCGCGGAGCAGTAGCTTGGAATAATCTTCCTCGTGAAATTCTTGACAATTATGAGTCTCTTTCATTGAATTCATTCAAACAATTAAGTCAAAGACACGAAATGAAAAACTCCGAACAACCGTGCTAAATTTATTTGTAGCGGAGACATATTGTAGCATTTTGGCAATTGTCACTTTGTATATAATGCATGAATATATATTAAGCTTAGGACTTGCATGATTTTGAAATATTTTTAGATTTTTATTGCATGCGTGTGGAGCACGGCCCTTTGAAAAACAGGTCACTGAAAGGCTACCGTGCATAAATATGTTTAAATATAATAATAATAATAATAATAATAAAATATATATATATATATATATATATATATATATATATAGATATTTAAATAATTCATTTCAAGATACAACACAACCAAAACATATGTATATATATTATAATATATATAATATATATAATATATATTATATATATATATTATATATATATAATATATATATATATATATTATATTAATATTAATATATATATATTATATATATATATATATATTTTTGTTATATATATATATATATATATACAGTCACTGCTGAAAAGGTTGTCCATCGTATATACCATTATATGTATCACGTGACTAATTGGTATGCATCAAAACGCGTGTGTTTTGTCGGGTAGTTTGCGTGTTTACTCTGGTCCCGATAACAAAGTGCTCTCGTAACTGCAATAATACGGCAATCACTGCAATAGCCAAGTATCTGCCTCCTAATAATGATTTTCAATGCATGATAACAACAATGGTTGATGGCATTAAATTGGGTTGTGGATACTGGTACTGGTTGTTTAAGTGCGTGCAAAGTTTGCAGTTCAGTAATAGGGCATCTTCGTTCATGTACTGCACTATCGTCTTAGCTGGCTGCATTATGTTATTCGTCTCTGCCGATTGATTTGAATTGCTCTTGTGAAACAGTCGCCCTGTGACACAGTCACACCGTGATATTATGTGCATGTTTTGTATAATACCTTGATTATATAATCGCATATACCAAGTATAGAACACGGGGCTTCCTGCGTTTATATGCGGCAAGTACTAGAGATAGTCGAACGTGTTCATATTTCAAATAATTGTTAACCATTTGTAGAATCATTTTGCACCTTGGCGAATAAAATCAGCGCTTCCCGCTCTACAACCGTACCGTATATATATGGCAAAGGTTACATAGCTTAGCACGACCTGATTTGGCACGGTAAAGTACGGCTGAAATTGAAGACGAAAACTGGTTTTCTTGTTAATGTCCAATACACGAGCTTCGAGAACAGGAATCACTGATTCTGACTCAACGTTTGAATCCATCATGAAAACAACTCAGTACTTTCCGTATCATGGACAAACGTCTCATGCAGCGGCGTAACCTGTATTTGCAAGTCTCGTGGGACATTACCGCCTTGATATACAGCTTGTTTACTTGACAAAACGGATGATCGGTGATCCTTCGCAAAAATTTACGTAATAAGGCGTATAACGGAAGCTTCAATTTGTAAGCTTTGCCATATGTATACGGTACGGTTGTAGAGCGGGAAGCGCTGATTTTATTCGCCAAGGTGCAAAATGATTCTACAACTGATTAACGATTATTTGAAATGTGAACACGTTCGACTATCTCTAGCATTTGCCGCATATAAACGCAGGAAGCCCCGTGTTCTATACTTGGTATATGCGATTATAATCAAGGTATTATACAAAACATGAACATAATATCACTGTGTGACTGTGTCACACGTCGATCTGTTTCACAAGAGCAATTCAAATCAATCGGCAGACGACGAATAACATAATGCAGCCAGCTAAGACGATAGTGCAGTACATGAACGAAGATGCCCTATTACTGAACTGCAAACTTTGCACGAACTTAAACAACCAGTACCAGTATCCACAACCCAATTTAATGCCATCAACCATTGTTGTTATCATGCATTGAAAATCATTATTACGAGGCAGATACTTGGCTATTGCAGTAATTGCCGTATTATTGCAGTAACGAGAGCACTTTTTATCGGGACCAAAGTAAACACGCAAACTACCCGACAAAACACACGCGTGTTGATGCATACCAATTAGTCACGTGATACATATAATGGTATATACGATGGACAACCTTTTCAGCAGTGACTGTATATATATATATATATATATATATATATATAATATATATATATAATATATATATATATATATTATATATATATATATATATATATATATATATATATATATATATATATATATATATATATATATATATATATATATATATATATGTATATATGTATATATTGCATTTGCAAAAACGTTGGCCGCAGATAGATAGATAGATATATATATTTTTATATACATAATTTTATATCACCTATATTTACAGCTGTATAATTTTGAAATGAATAGAGAGGGTAGTTAAACTATATCAAAATATAGTTTGTCTTGTTTGTGTTTTATCTTGAAATGAATTATTTAAATATCTATCATTGTTGTGATAAACTGATCTTCAAGCTACGTATACTACACAAAAACAGGCCCCGATTGTATCAAGCCCGTTTTGCTTAAACGGTGAACAAGTCAAAATTAAATAACATTCTTACATCTCTCTTGAATGAGTCAACTTGAATATTATGCACTGAATTTATTTTAAATTTGAAACTATTTTAAATAAATATATAAAAAATTTACTATTCCAGATGAATGATATCGAAACCCCCACACTCCGCTATAATTATGTACGGTTCTGAGAGGAGAGCTGGCGATAAAAACGATGAAGCAAGAAGGAGGAGTAAGCGGGATAAGGTAGAGTGAGCAGGTGCACAGGGAAGGCAGGGAAAAAGGGAGCTTGAAAAAAGTGGAGCAGATGCAAAAAGTTACCAGGCGCCTGGCGGCAAGAGAGTCAAGTGATGGAGGGAAGAAGAAAGGCGAGAAACAAAAAGCAAAGAGGGGGTTTGCTTCCAATTTTATGTTTCTCATAACCTATCCTCGCCCGATCCGGCGCAAAAATTGGGGAATTCGTGCTGAGGTTTTTCGTTCCTGTCCACGGCATCAAAAATCGTAGTCCCGCACTAGTTTAACTTAAAGAAATATAACATTAACAATAGTTTAGGAGACAAAATGTAATCAAGCGAATTTAAATATATATATAGGGAGAGCTTACCCCACCTGGGGCCGGTTGTATCAAGCCCGTTTAACTTAAACGGTGGGTAAGTCAAAATTAAATAACACTCTTGAATGAGTTAACTTGAATATTATGCTTTGTATTAAGGTCAAAAACATTTTGTTCGCTTAATGAATAAAACGGCAGACTCGCTTTCTATTTTGAACTTATCCACCGCTTAAGCTAAACGGGCTTGATACAACCGCCCCCAGAGCTATGATTTTTATCTCGTGTACACACGAGACATATCAGCCCTAAAATCATGCATATGATTATGATGAATAAAATAGCAATTTGTAGTGGAAAATAATGTGGTCACGCCTCAACTCAGATACGAGTGATGATATATTTTGACGATAAAGCACTTAGAATCGACAGTCGATAATCGACTTCATTCAATGCTATCATTACACAAAGAGTCTCAGTTCAAACACCATTGAATTAATCAGAACACCCATCAACTGCTATTAAAAAGACACAGCGTACAGTAAAAATGCCTTTAACTGACATTGTGCCTTACAGTATGGGAGTAAAGATGACACCAGAATTTCAAACTATTGATCTGGTTCCTGAATGTCTAGAACTTTTGTTCAAAGAAGATCCCACAATTAATGCTTATAAACTGGACTTAGCATATATTTTAGTAAAGTATATATGTTCTTCAAATGAGGAAGTATTGCTAGGATGGACTGGATTTAACACCATGCTTTGTAGTAATGAAATACCTGATGTATCCAGAGTTGGATATTTACCAGTCATTGATGCATCCCCAACAGAATATTCAACCATCAACACAATCCTCACACGGAGTACTGAGATTGCAGATAAATTAGAGCTGAGATATGCTGTGTTAGTTTTTGATGAAGCTGTTTATGCTAAAGTACAACATGTTCGCTGGAAAGAAGAGACATTCTTAAATCGGTTTGTTGTTCGCCTTGGTGAGTTTCACACCATCGTGTGTTACCTTCTGCCATGTCAAAGATCTTTGAAGATGGAGGCTTAAAGGTAAGGACTCATTTTTTTATGAGAATTTGGAAGAGGCAAAAATAGAAAAGTTTCACTCTTTATTCTATTACTATATACAGTATAGTCTGGTGATTGCCAGAATGCAGGTGTTGAAGATGGTAATGACGATAATAGCAGTTATGGCCTGGCTCAATCTGATGACGATGATGAACTGGATCTGGATTTCGGAGATGACGAAGATGATGAGTTGTGATATTAGCTGTCCAATTGAAAGAGTTAAGTTTAACATTTTATTTGTGTCCTAAACTTTTAAGGTGCTCATAATTCCCCCACAATTTAGGGCATGCATAGGGGACAAGGGTCACGTAATCTCGCTAGAAATATCGAAGATTTTATTGTTAAATGCACATATATTGATATTTGGTTGACATTGATTTAAGATATGCAGTATGTTGTTTCTGTATTACATAGTTTTAACTGCAAGTTAGTTTATTATAAAGGAGAGGAGTAGCATCAGTGTATAGGGTTAGTAAGGCTGTAGGATAATGCGTTCTTTCCTTATTTGTAAAATTCCAGGCCTTGTTGTCTGCCAAGTTTGGTTTCCTTTTCAGGTCAAAGAAAGAAAGATCATCACAATGGAAGAGTTACCAAAATTCAATTGCAAGAAGAAAGAGAAGTTGCTGAGCCGGACACGAAAACCAGGAAAAACCCCTCGGTAAAAATCTGGATCGTGTTCTCCCTCCCATGCTGCAGCAACGCTTTTGGAGGTTAAAACATCAGGCTGATATCAAACTTTGGTATGCGTGTTTAATATTTTAACATATACAGTAGTTGTACGTTGC
>NW_021163249.1:0-202500 GCF_004324835.1 Dendronephthya gigantea | reverse complement strand
AAAGCAGGGACAACGTTACAAGGCATAATCATAGATAACTGTTGTAAATGGAAAGGGTTATTTAAACAGATTTTTCCAGATGTAACTGTTAAATTAGATCTTTTTCATGCGGTACAGCGATTTGTTAAGACGATCCCAATGGTTGCGAGATTGAAAACGGATATTTGTAAAGCGTTAAGCGTATACGGTTTAATTTTTCGTGCTCCAAATGATCTCGGCAGTACTCGCCATTGTGCAACCACTGACATTCAAACTATGCTTTCCAATATTGACAGTTTCCAGAGAAAGTTTTCTGGTCTTATGTGGAATGGAAGTTGTATTCTCAATAAAGAGGCAATGAATGCTATACATAACATCAAAAAGTGCACATAACTAATGGTTGTTTAAGTCATATCTCAGCTCAAGTATCTACTTCGGGAAATGAGCGGCTTCACAGAAACTTAAACTATATTTTCCAGACAAACAAGATCGGCATGGATACAGCTTATATAAGATGTAGTAGGCTTTTTTATAAGCTTAATACACAGGAAAACTGTTCAGTCTCGTTTAGGTGTAATGTATTGAAGAAAATTACAATTCTTAGCTAATCAGCATCTAGAAATTTTTGCAGGTCAATTAATATGTCTATATAGATTTTAGCTCCTGAAGTATTTTTAGTGCCGGCTTTGCACAGATCTATTGCTAAGCTGAGCAAGCGCGCGTGCCCTGGCCTATGATATGGGGTGCTAGGTTGAGCTGCACCTCTATTTGCCTGTGCACTCTGCGCAGCTGCCAGCTAACATAAAAACGGACACTGTTAATTTCAACACGCCCGCAACTTCCGCTTTTTGACCTATTGTCAAAGGCTATATATATATATATATATATATATATATATATATATATATATATATATATATATATATATATATATCAAATATGTATTTAGAATCATATATGAGTAGAGTGCTCGATATACCAAAGTATAGAGCTAGTATAAAGATAAAATAAAATAAACTTGGTTTACTTCATAAGATTTTATTCACTACAAACTTGTTTCGTATGACAAGCAACGCTTGCCACACTCATCAGGTGAATTTAAATGGCATTTAAATTCACCTGATGAGTGTGGCAAGCGTTGCTTGTCATACGAAACAAGTTTGTAGTGAATAAAATCTTATGAAGTAAACCAAGTTTATTTTATTTTATCTTTATATATATATATAATATATATATATATATAATATATATATATATATATATATATACCTTTGCAGCAAATCGCCAATGCAAGAGTGCGCGGTCAATTGAAAAGACACTATGAATACTAAAGAAAAATGCAATATTCACCACGACTTCTGATCGAATTTTTAGCATATTCTCCTATTTTTTTTCAAATATTTTGGAAAATGTATCATTTACGAGATGAAAACCCTATCAAACATAATCTCCGATTAAATACCATTACACAGCTTTACCACTCCCAGGATCTAATCTTTAGACAGTGAACCTTATATAGGCTGTGACGTTCCAGCACAATGTGTTAAGAGTTGTTGAGGGCAATAGTTCTTTCGTTTATCTCATTCTACCTTTTTTACGCAGAAAGCGACAATCAAGAAGCGCTAATCCGCCATCGATATAATAAATCAAATCAAAAGATGAAAGGAATTGCATGTAGACCAAAAGCAGTGTCTTGTCGTCTTTTTCGACGCGTGGGGATGTATATATGCTTTCGTGACCGGAAAGAAGCATTTTGAATAATCGCATTTTCTGAAAACTTAAAAAAGTCGATTTGATTGGCTAATCTTGTATTGTATTGTGAATTCGGAAATACAGCTTTGCGAATGTAGCCACCATTGCGCCACATTGCTATTTACGTTTAGGGCTTTGCGCCAGAAGCGAACAAGTTTGCCAAGCGGATTGCAATGGGCGGAGACCACTTTAAACTAGAGAGATCCTGTTAGACTACGTGGCTATTTCAATTTAAAGTGTTATTGATGAGCTCAAGAATCGGTATATTAATTTAAATTCGAAGAAGTATAAATGGGCTTGCATGGGTTTATACGTTTAGGTTTTAATAAATATTACACCTGATTTAGCAAATCGAGGCAAGTTCCACGTTTGAACTGGGATTTAGCATTAAATTGAACAATATGTTATTAAAGCCCCGTTTACACTACAGTCAATTTATCGGCACGGCATGGCTAAAATGGGTACCCGTGCCTAATTTCACTCGTGGTCAGGCTACCAAAACAAAGGCCGGGCGCGGATGAAATGGGCACGGGTACCCATTTTAGCCGTGCCGTGCCAATAAATCGAGTGTAGTGTAAACGGAGCTTGAATTGATATGAATTAATATATTCTTAATCCAAGCATTGTTGCAGGTATTTAGTAACCTTGAGTTTAAGCTAGCACTATTCAGATTCCTGAAAAAGCTTGAATTAACTCAGTTCATGCAGAGATCAGACTGATCATACTCGAATGATTTGGCTATATATACACAGATGTCCCTCGGACTCTTTTCAATCAATCATTATTACATAGTTACATAGTTACATAGTTTATCTTATAGCATTAATGCATTATCTTGCATGGGGTATTTAAGAATTCATAACATTCGGATCGGACTTTTCCTTAAAAAAGGTCGGATATAGAAAACATCATGTTTCTCAATAAAGTAAATTTTCCATTAGGCGAATTTACTACCCCGCAAAACTGAGTCGCGAAACTGAGTTGAATCGCTTCCTACTTTTTATCAGTTCGCGCGAATAAATCCACCTATAGTGCGAAACGGGCTTAATAATGCCTGCACGATTAACGCTAAAGTTCACGAATGAAATATACATTGCTGCTTCTATATTCCAATAACTTCAATCGATCGTCGGTGTCGCCATGTAATAATCATTTCTTAAACATTGCATGCCCACATGTTTTTCCAGTCTAAAACAATATCGGATGTATCAAATGCTACAGACGTCGTTAATATTAAATGTTGTTACAATGCATTTCGACCGGTCGAACGGACTTCCTTTCAGTTGGCTTATAGTTGTTTGTCCTGGGGGCATTTCATCATTCAATTTGTGAGCGAAATACTTCCTGGAACACCTAGAACACCTGTCATACCTAAATAACTCGCACACTGTTATTTTGTGGTATAGCTATAGCTATAGCTATCAATCTTTCAGATTATTTCAGACGAATATCCGCACATGCTTGCCTCGATGGGTATATTCGTGTTTTCCAAAGAAACTATATTACTTTATTATATCTGGTGTCTTTATATGATGATTCGTCTGGTATAGGCTTCAAAGCTCAATCCCTGTATAGTTGCATGTGAACCATGTTCATATTTAGGACTACTGCCAATATTCCAGCTCCTACATAGCTAGCTAATCTGGATTATTATGAATATTATCCCTCATTTATATATTTTTGGGTGGCATTTTCATGGTATATTATAGATGCCTACATCATTGTGCAGGCATTAGGAGCAGGCGAATGGAATAAGTTCATAGGCTGTTAGCAGAATCTCGCCAAATCTTCGAGAACATTATAAACAAAGATGATATATGAAGAAGCCTGGTTGGTCGGAATTTTTCTATTATCTGTGATGATTGAAAAGCTCGAGCATTTTACCTGCAGACAACAGATTTTGTGCAACAACACTGACAATTAAAATTGCTGATACGATTATCTGAAACTTAACTATAAAGCTTGTTCCTATGCACTTAGGAAAGTTATCCCCTAAACCGGATCAAAAAGAATAGTTTTCTTTTGCCTCGATATATATATAATTTCTATGATGTCCAAGCAGAACTGACGACTTTAAACTTACAGAACATTTTGTAGGAGTTGTAGACGCGAGTTATTGAGGATACCTGCTATTTCTCAGATAATCTTCATCAAATAATGATTAATGTTCTCAAAATTTCGCTCGATGTAAGCAGATAGTAGGGGAATGACACAATGTTGTAAAAAATTAATACGGCATTACAAACGGACAAGAATTCAAAAACTGCGGAAAAAGATAATTCAATTAATTCAGTGGTTTTAAATCGTACAGAATCATATTGTTCCACAATCTAAGCTAATCTCAGTAATATGTTTGGACTGAAATCAATTCAGTGACAAATTGTGCGATAAGCTAGAGTGGTGTCACTGGTGTGATGTTTTTGCCTTTTTTAAAGAGAACGGCGGCAGAATTGCTTTTTGCATCAGGTTATTTCAAACTTTTTGCATCAGGTTATTTCAAAATTTTAACCATGCAGTCACTTTTTTCCAATATAGCTACACGCATGCTACAGTATACACACATGATTGCCACATTGATATTTCAAATTTGCTTTATAATGTCATTTCGTGTTTCTGGTTTTTTTTTTGTTCTCAAATAAAACCACAGGAAAGTTAGTTGAAATATTGGTACAAACCTTACTGTTCAACGCTGGAAATCTCCCATCCTAGCTCTTTCACCTTCTTATCGTTCATGCAGCTGACGTACCTGTGAAACATTAAGTTGACTTGTGACAGCGGCATTGGTTTCAATTTGCATTTTATCAGTGATGTCGACGTCACGGATTCTAGTGGTCGAAAATTGGAATATAGACCTTTTCGATAATTACGTCACAACATTGTCTTTAATTTAGAAGCACCTTAAATGAGATGGAATTCAAGTTTAGCTTTCACAACTATGTGCAAAAAAGCATAATTCGTCAACACAAGCATGAAAAAGAATTTTTCATTTTGAAAAATAAGGGTGGAAATAAACTATGATACGAGAACGAGGTTCGTATTTTTTCGAAGGGATTTCTATTTTCAAAAAGGCAAGTGCTTTTCACAGCTATAAGAATGCTAGGAAAGATTATCGCGGAAATTGCATTGTACTGTTTCCTGACAAAGTTTTGTCATGTTTCTCAAAAAGAAACAATCTGTCCCATGAAACAATTTTGTTTCCAGTACCATTTAATATCATAACGTATTCACGAATGAGCAAACACTAGTTTAATTTTGTTTCATCCCTTTCTTTGATTACGTCACCTATTGACGTGTCTTTTGCTATATTAAGAACGTGGTTTATTGATGTATATAGTCGTGACATAACCATTTCTCGGTGTAATGGGTTGGTATAGAAAACCGCGTCCGTGGGATTCCGCCCGCTTTATATAACCGGAAATTAGTGTAAAATAAACAAAAGGGATGAAGCATTATTTTACAAATCATTCGATTACAGTCTTTTGCGATCGCAGCTTTTAACTCACCCTTATATATGTTTAAGTCAATATTTTCTCTACGATATCTTCAGCAGGATACCGCTGAAATGAAAAGCAGTCTAATGAGTGATAGTGTATCCGTAATGCTAACATGGTATATAATTATTAAAATTGGACTACGCTCTGCTATGTGAACGACTGAATCCAATATGGCGACCTAAATGGTCCCACTACAAATTAAATCTAATCTACTGTTGCGTGGAGTTGTCCGTATAGAGGTTCTATATAAGTTTCTAGTTATTGTTTAAACGTTTCCCCGATGTAATAATAATATATGATCCATAGCCTCCAGTGGGATATTTCCATTCAGTGGAACATATCGCGAGAACGATTTTTGCGATCGCTTTCTTCTGAAATGTTTTTAATCATGCTCAACTAATGAGATCATTTCCGCTTGATCATGTCTGTATTTCGAAAGGAAGCGATCGCAAAAAGTCGATCGCGCGTCTCTTTTCCACTTAAAGGAATTATCCGTCTTAGGGGCTGTTCGCATGACCCCGGTTACATACCTGAGATTTAACGAAGCGTATTCAAATAGGTCTTGAAGGAAAACAAGCATATGCTATTGTTATTTATTATTTATTAGGATGAATATACGACTATCAGGATCATGTTTATCTTATTTACTAATTTTAATACCTCAAAGTAATATTACGCTTCGTGTAAACAACCTGCAATGTGTACTTGAAGAAAAATATATGCGATTGAGGGCGTTCAACCTGACCGCGCCGTAAGCCTTATTACGCCGGGGTTGAAAAAAACTAATACTACAATTTATTGAGAACTGTATTTCACGAGGTACATAAGAGAATATCTATACCTTTGAGCCTACCTAACTTAAAAACCAAGGATTTAGCCTAATATATGAAATGAAATATGACAATCCGACTCCCGCGCCGACATAAAATGATTGAAATCATCATTTGCTTTAAACGTGGTGTGTCAACCAGGCTTTTCCAAAATACTTTATTGTTCTATCTACCTTTCAAAGACCCTTTTACACTTACGATTTTTGCAGCAATTTTATGTGCGATTTTCTGCTTTTGATAGATGTGAACGAGTAATTATAGTAAGGAAAGCTCTGAAGTATAAGAACTCATAATCAAAGTAACTATTCACTTGTTCACGTCTGTTAAAAGAAGAAAATCGCACATAAAAACGGGCATTAAAACATACAAAATACACAAAGAGTAGCTAGCTGCCCAGCAGCCACATGACTGACAGCAGTCTGACCGGCTTATTCTGAAAGTCCAGAGATCACGATCATGTATGAGCTTGCTGAAAAACAATACATGCTATGCTCCTGCGGGTAGATGATGAGCTTCTCTGTTCAGCAGTCCGGCCGGCTTATTCTGAAAGTACAGAGATCACGATCATGTATGAGTTTGCAGAAAAACAATACATGCTATGCTCCTACGGGTAGATGATGAGCTTGTCTGTTTATGTTGAATAGCTTGTGGCAGAACGTTGTCTCAACTTCATGCAAGGTCATATTTTCGTACACAGTACTACCAACTTAGCAAGATAAACATCGCTCGCAATATGGAGCATGCCATCATGGCACCGGTATCGAGCTGTGCGTGTAATTATAACAATTATCGGCAGAATCAGCAGGACGGAAACAGTTTTCGTGAAAACTACTGATTTGGATCGATCGGCTTCACACCACTTCACCGCGGGCACGAGGAGTTGGGTAGGTGCATGACAACACTAGAAGTGGCAACTGATCAGAACCGTCCAGAACCTGCTTGGGAGATGATTCAGCAACATCCCGATGGCCCAGTCCCGTATGTTTAATGGTAAAATATATAAAATGCAACGATCTCTTTCAGAAGAGGAGTGCCAACGGCTTCAAAGAGATGGGCATAGATTAGCTATATTCGATCTGGTCGAGGCGTGGGTCTACACATAACACTCTCGTAACATCGGCTTTTAAAATTTCAAACGACCACAACGGCGGTAGGCCATAAATCTCCTTTCAGGGAACGTACTGCTTCACCAGATCTTTAAAGAATTAATCAAATTCTAGTTGAGCTTCGATTACCTAGCGGAGACGTGGTGCATGCTGTAGTACAGTTAATTTTTGAATGCAAATCTTGTCGAAACTCAGGCAAGAGGCCGCTCCAAGACAGTATAGCATATTCCCTGGGATAGTGATACGATTCAAAACTGACTACAGGCAAACTAAATTCATGAGCGTATACGATAGTGCGTATCTTGAGTCAATTTCGCAGAATTGTCTCTTTGTTGCTATTTCAATCAAGCAACGACCTCATATTAATAGCCGAAACATGGCATTTTTAAGAGCAATGACAATATAGACATTAAAAAAGTTAATGTGTCATTCCGAGTATGATGTCAACGACAAAAAAACAACCAACTAATAAAAGTGTTTTTCGGGTTTTTTCTAAGTAATTAAAGGTTAAATTGATGTTAACTAAACTGATTGGTGATTGGTGACGAGTAACTGATCTTTGTTACGGTTTTTCAAATCACACTTTACAAATGACATGCAGAGTTTGGCATGTCCGAATTATCGCTTAAGAAAGCCGGATGTAAACTTTTTAATTTGCAGGTCGATACAATACTACAATAGTACAAAGAAATACAATGAATCAATCTGGTAAAGTAATTTCCTTTGAGGACAACTTGCCATTTGGAAATAACTTCATAAGATTGGTGACGATTAATTAGCCACATGCCAAGTTCGTAATCGAAATTGCAAGTCGAGCTTCCTTTTTTCAATATTCAAGTTTTATATACAGATACAATTAAAGTACTGTCCAGAAATAACCTAATGCGGTTCGGTCGCGGTCGACCGATAAAAACCACAGACGACTGCAAGGGGAAAAAATACCTTCGTAATGGCCGTTCCCTTCCGAACGAAATGTTGTGAACAGCTGAGAAGGACAACACAATAACCAAAAATCTTACGAAATGTCTGTCAGACCAAGTTAGGTTAGAGTTCCCTCCGTCTCACCGCGGTTCGACTTCGGTCTGACCTCGGTTCAACCGCGGTCTGACCTTGGTTCAATAGGTTATTTCTGGACAGTACAGTATAGGAAGGCGAGAAACAGATCACAGCATCCATATTATGAATTATCTACAACAGCAAATTTCAAAGACATGCAAATGCACGCTATTCTCAAGCATCGAAGAACAAGTATAAAGTATGAGTCAAATATAAAAAAGCCAGGTAAAAGTAAATATTTTGCTTGTGGCATAGCCGGAAAAGATTTCTACTATTTGTAAGATTATTATTATTATTTGTAATAAATCATATTGCATAACTACAAAATGATGTTGCTGGCACACAGTGGATTTTCAATGTGTGGTTCCTCTTCTCACCATCAACTCATGCAACATCGGAGAATATAAAACTTGCCATTAACAAAAAGGTGTTTGTTGTTTTTCAAGTGCATTTTGGAACAAAAGCGCTCGAAAGTTCTATTTCAACAAACTGTGACTCGTGCAAATGTGAACGTCTTTGAAACACCCACACCTGTATGCCAATGATTCAATGGATCAATCATCGTGCTTCTGTCAAACAAATTATCTCAACAATCTTTAAAAATGAGATTAGGTCCGCCTAAGACGGACACAGAAAAGTTCTAAAATAATCTATACCCTTCCGCACTAAACCCAGGTGTGCTAACGAGCTATCTCATGACAATCATGTGCTGCTCATTTATGGCATGGTCTACAGTTTAAACACCACGCACCGTGAAGTGTAGGTACCTCGACGTTAATGCACGTGGCCCTTGAATCATCTCTGAAACCAACGCAGTTATTGAAAAACGCACGTTTTTCAAACGCACGTTTTTTGTACGTACATACACTCGCGTAAAAGTTTAAAATCTATTAAATTATACTTATGGAATAAACGATTGCATAGGGCTGGATTCTGTTGATGATTTGGTGTGCTTTTCAAGAGTAAAGTGATTTATTTAACAACTTAGAAGGTTTTAAGCTTTTACGTGCGTCGTACGTGGAAAAAACGCAACAGTGGAAGCAGCCGTTCTAGGTTGTCATATAATTAATTTTATTGCTGAAAAAACACACCCAAATCTTCAACAGAATGTAACCCTGTGCATCTATTCAATCGTAGGTTTTAGAGGTATCGTTTAAATGATTTTAAACTTTTACGTGCGTGTACGTATGTGCAAAAACACGACAATGTAAAGCAGCCCTTAGCACCTCGTATATTTAGGCAGCGTTCTCATTAATTCTCCCTTACAGAAGGGCGTGGTCGGCACATTATTTCGCAATTACGATTTTATTCTGCTCTCGGTAGAGATTTGTTTAGAATCCTGTTTGTCAGGAGTTGTTGTATATTCGGATTAGCACATTTAACTTGTAAGTAATGAACTATGCAAGGATCGCAATCGTAATCAGATTAGGATCATTTATTTGCTAATCTATCTATTAGCTAATGGATAGCGAGTAACGTAAGCCAATCAGAATGCAGTATTTGCAATGGTGCTCGACTAACGTCTCATTAATTATGATTAGTGTTGAATTATAGGGATTGGTTTATCTTTACACGGATACCAGCCAAAAACGCCGTTGATCTAAAATTGACGTTAATACTTATAGTACTTCTGTAACACCAATTACTTCTAACGAACAATCTTAAAAATGAGATTAGATCCACCTTGGATGGGATGAAAATTTTTAAAATAATTTTGCCTTCCGCACCAAACCAAAGTGTGATAACGGACTCTCCAGTCATGTGCTGTTCTTTTTATAGCTTACTGTGAAACATGATGCATGGATTGCAAGCAAGGGCGTCAATCCATGTCAAAATTGGCGAGGGGGCGAATAATGTTATATTACCAAGCTTAATGCAATATGAATTAAATTCGTCATGAAAGGGCAAATGTAAATACCTTTGTAGCCAAACCAGCAATGCAATGCAAAAATGGATTGTGTTAGCCTTAATATTTTACCACCAAACATGTAAATATGAGGATAATTGTAAATGGCCAGGTAATTGTGTTTAAATAGGCACAAAGTTCTATGCAGACTGTTGAATTTGCCTCGCAGAAGGGCGTGGTCGGCACATGATAGCAGAACCACCATTTTACGCAACTTTGTGGAACGAGATTTATTGGATCCTGTTGTTCGGGAATTACCGTATATTATCTGAATTTTTCGCGTGATGAACTGGGTCGATGATTTTACCCCACAGAGGGCACATGAGCTGCCATTTATTTCACGCGGAAAGAGATTTGTATAGGACCCTGTCGGACTGAAATTACCTCAGGTTCAAATGAATTACTGAGGTTCAGATTAGCAAACTGAACTTTTGCAGATGATCAACCATGGGTATGAACCACGCGGTTGTTCAGAGGTGTTTCGCCTCACAGAAGGGCGTGGTCGGCACATGATGGTAGAACTGCCATCTGCCCAACTTGGCGAAAATAGATGTATAGAATCCTGTTGGTCAGGAAATAGGTTATTCAGATTAGCAAACTTAACTTGCACATGATAGCTCATCCAGGAATAGTAGTCCTAATCAGGTTATGGAATCTATCTATTAACTAATGATGACATCCGCGTTGTCAAGCAACCAACTGAAAGCAGGCTTTAATATAATCCACCTAGAACGGATTGAAATATTTTTCAAAATCTTGCCTTACGCGCCAATGTGTGTGATAACGAGCTATCCCATGACAGTCACATGTCTGTAGTTCATGGCATGGCTTTCTGTTCGAGCACAATGCAAAACCAACCTGGCTGGCCTTAGCAAACTGACTTACGCGTGTTGCAATCAGATAAGCAAACATTTATTTACGCATTTCTTTATTTCATTTTTCGTCTCAGTTCGTGTGCCCGTGTGTATGATTGTACGATTTTTGAACAAAGAACCAAAACTTGAAGAATTCGCTGTCACATTAAGGAGTGTCACATTTCCACCCCACCTTGACAGTAACTCAACAGCCTTACCCTGGATTATCGCATAACTCAAATCAGGTTTTTCAAGGCTAGCCTGGCCTTTTTACTAAATTTGAATACTTCCTATGAATTCGTTTTTTTTAGATAAATGAATACAACTTCATACAACACCAGTTTCACCAAAAAGGCACACCGAAGTGACTCAGGATCTATATCATACTCGCAAATTTCGGACGCGGAACATGGCAAAAAGGCATATTGCCTTGCTATGAGTGGCGTTTCCGTAAGAGCAATGGTGTGGTAAATGGGTAGGCATGTTTAAAAAACCTAGCATAAGCGGGACCCGAATGAATTGCGGCCGTCTTATTGTCTCCTCGATTGTCTCTATAGGGGTGCAATTATAGCTCGTCTGTTTACAGAGTTCTTTTTAATGTGATTGAGAAGGCGAAACGAAACAGTAAATAGATTAAACTAGTTGTCGTCCTTAATGCACTGCCATCTTTGTTAGTATGATTATCAGCGCACTGCTGTGCTAAGGAAATCCACGCGCTCAAATAACAACTGTTCAATGACAATAACTATTCACAAAATACACATCACACTGTTTATTTTATCACGAGCTTATTTCGGCATCTCTTCCCGACGCAATTTGCCAATGTAAAATTACCCGTTTCGGAAACGCGATACAGAAATCTACGTTCCACGGCGATGCGATGAAATTTGTCGCGCCATGATCAAGGTATATAGCAATTGACGCACGATGCGCAATCATTTTGGGCGAGGTACGGATGCAAAGAAATCCCTCGAACTATTTCTGCTATTAAACCTGGTGTACGCTTCGATCGGAAGCTGACGTGTGAAATAATAGGGTCACATTTGCACGTCTTTCAACACGTTGTCGACGCAGACGCAGGCCCGCCACTGTGGATTAGCAATTTGCGCTATTTAAGACTAAGATTTTTGACAATAGCCCGCAGTGGAGCTTCGCATATCGACCAGTCAGTGCAACCCGAAAAGGATATCCTTCCATTACCGAAAACGAAACACCAACGGCGTCGACATGATTCCTGTCCTGGCTGTGATGATATTTTTTCAACACCAGACCGAAGCCAAAACGATGTCTTCGACGCCAAGTAAGTTGAATATATGCCTCTTTTTCTTTCTTAATGGATTGGTGCTCCGGGGAACGGTACGCTATAAAAGTTTGACCATATGTACGTGCGAATAGGGAAGCGTTGGTTAAAACGTGTAGTTTTTCAACTCTTTCCACGCAAGGCCGGTAATAAAAACACCCCGTACATTGTTCAATGTTGATCAAAAGAAGCAAGGAGGTCTCTATTAATTCCATTATTTCTTGAATTTGCGAGCAATTTATACTAAATTTCGTGCGATAATATATATCCCATTCAATACTTTGTAGGGCAAAGGTGCGCTAATTGCTTCGTCGATTTTTTGAAATTCAAAGCTCGGGTCAAATTTTTGAACCTATATGCAAGCAATCCCTAAAATCACCAGCGGACTCTGTCTGCTTTGTGTTATCCTTGCGTGATTACAGCGCGTTAAATGGCAATTCAGTAATTCAGTTGTCACGATAGTTTATAGACTAGGCGGCGTCAATTGTATACCTACTGGCACTCTGCTGTATCGGATATAGATGTGTGATAATCGAATAGCCGTACTGTTGTAAGCGCCGTCTTAATGTTCTAAGCGCAAAATATGCAAATTTTTAAAGCAAGCCAATATGAAAATTTATTTCGGGCGAGAGATACCAGGATGCAATCAATACATGGAAATCGGAGCATCTTCATTTTGTCATGGATAATTGCCCATGATCTCAGTCATATTCAAGTGCCTTACACATGCTTTTACAGCAGCAAATTAAGTATCGTATATTATATACAACATTAATTAATTTAGGAACTCGACGTAGATAATTGGTGCGGAGTTGATAATCCTCTATACTCATTAGTGACATCTTATTGACAAATGGATTGGCTCATGTTCATTTTGTCCCACATATTAATACGCGCATTTGTCTAACAAATGAAGTAATGTACATAAACAATTTGAAAACATAACAAGTTGTCATAGAGCGATTGCATTGTAGGCAAATCGTTGTTTGTAGTCCCTTGTGTTTTGATGAAAGCAAATAAGCAATCATAGGGGCTATTCATAGGTTTCACATTGATAACAAACATAAATCATGGGATAAAACGGCGCCGCAATCGGCGTAATCTAGCTTTAGCTACGTACTAAGCTCACTGACTAAGCTTGAAAAACTGTATTAAGTATTTCTAAGCAAGGTTTCGGCATACGATCGGCCTAGGTGTTATATGAAATGTATCATCAATAAAAATACTCGATGAATAAGCGGTGTGTTGAAAAGCTGTAAGAGCTTTCTTTCTCGTATTCCAAACATTCAGAGGTCATGGGTGTGATGGCCGTGAAAGAGTGGCTGGCAATTTTCACACTAAATTAAAACTGAGGTTGTTTCAATCTCGACGTTCCCCCGATGTTGGTAGTGCATAGACCCCCACCCAGGGAAGCATATCTCCTTGTCCCTATACACTGGTTTTATGGGATGGTTGCAAGCCATGTAAAGAATCAACTCCGTCTGTACAACTGCACAGATACGTTTGTGCTACGCGTAAAGTCTGCCCCTTCTCCCCGTCCAAATGTATATATATATCCTCCTTGAAATATCTGACATACGACTTCTCCTCGGCCAAGTCTTTAGTTGGATCTCTTGAGAACGAGTTGATAGCTGGCCTTGCCGAAGAAAGATATGAACCAATCACTCTTCAGAACTTTCATTTCATGTCTCGCACTATCAAGTATTTGCCAATTAAAAATACAACTAAGCAATATTTATACACACCAGCTTGGTTCTGCTCTCTCCGGTCATAAACGAGTACGACAGCGTCTTGTGTTTCACATTTATTTACCCAGCATATAAACGTTGTGCGTAATCGTTAACCTGACGAGTGACCATTTAGATAAATCCCAAATGCAGACAACACGGCGTGACACCTTACTAGGGTAACTGAACGATAATAACGCACTATCCATGTACATTTTATGCGCCACTTTACTCTTGCCATAAATCATGCATATACGTCCAGCTCTAATAAAAGTCTCGTGCACGAATGATTTATGCTGAAATCAGCCAATGTGCTGATATATTTTTATGTCACATTAGCTCCTTTTGTACCGTTTATGACTTAAGTCTATATAGTCTTACTATAACACAAATTCACGCAACCAACCTGGGAGAACTATATATGTATGTATGTATGTATACGTCTATTATACGTGTACAGGCTCGTGTACTATTGCCAATTTGGGAAGACAATTGTTGGTTAGAATAACCACAACAGATTATGTTCACCTCTCCAATAGTAATCGCGCTGATTGATGTCAAGTATATAATGTTAGGAATATGATGTTAAGCACCTGATATTTAAGCACACGATGATAGGTGTATAATGTCAGCTTTGGAGACCTGGTTGGACTCCAACAATATCACTCCAAAAAAGAGAGCTCCGACATTCCTCGACTAAATCTAGACTTGGCCGAGAGATTTTTCTTAATGGTTTAGGCGATAAAACCGCACATTTTGTTGGCAAGGAAAGCAAGGGCAGAAAGGTGTCGGAAGGGTAAGATAACCACATATTCATCCCTTCTTCTCAAAAAGTGCAGTGCAGATTCACTAGCTTCATGTTGTTGCATGCAACCCTCAACACCAAATACACAGCATAAACGATGTGTTTTATTTGTTATATGAGAACGATTTAATTTCAATTACCTAAACTTGTTGCTAAATTTTAACATATTTCAGCAGAACAACTATATGAACCTTGCCGATGAACTAGCCTCGAGTATCGACCGTCTCAGTAATACAATTTTAAGTCTGTGGCAAATGTTAACCTTACTGAAAATTGCTCAGATATTCGCAGTACATCTCTCACGAAGGCAGATTATTTCCCCATTTTGGGCGAGTGCAAACGGTTGTTTTGATCCCTTACTCCGCGGTCATAATGTTTTGGAGGGTTAGGGTTAAACAAACCACACGTATTGCGTCATCAACCAATCAGACAGAAGATTCCTCAATTATCAAAATTGATGTTTTTACTAAAAACTTAATGAATATATCATCAAACAGCAAGCGCACGCCATAATATTACAACATTATTGCGATATGTGCGTTCCAGAAACATACATGCGTGTATATTTATACAGTACATATTTTGCGGGGTAAATGCGATTTTTATGAAGATTAGCTATATTTACTAATAATACTACTACTAAGCAACACCGTGAATTTCTTTTAGTTTAGCAACAAACATTAGGAATTGCCTAATATTCCTGATGTATAATAGAAGAAACTTATTCGTAAAATACAGTGTCGTATAAAACGTAAGCCTGGTTTCCATAATTCCATTTGGTCGTAACTGTCGTGGATAAGTCATTTTCCTCGACGAGAAAGAGACCGCAGTAAATTTGTCTTTATTTCTGTATTGTGGGACTGTATTCAATTTGCTATTGTTGACTGCACCTGCATACATTATAAAAAATATATAATAATGACATATTATATATCACATCAGTCACCTTGACGGATGATCACGGCTTTGTTGTTGTAAAACTAAAATTCTTGGTGCAGTAACCACCGTAAGAAAGTCAAGTTATATGTAGCTTATATAAGACTTTATGCAAAATGGTTTACTTAGGTGTTGCTGTTAAATCCAAACCTTTTAAGATTGTGATTGAGCAGGCTGTCCCGGTTTGATTATACAAGCCGATTTCTCAAAATCCATTTAATTGCAGTCACTTGCTAAAAACAACTTGCAGTGTGAAAACTATTTACCACAAAATCTGAGCCAACTATAAAGCGATTCGTCACCAGGGCCGTACGTCGCGCTAGAAGCTTAAGTGGGGATGCAAATTCCGTATATTCGTCCTATGTTTGACTGATTTCTTTTGCTAAAGGTCTGCGTCCCCCCTCCCATGAAGGTACTCCGGCCCATGTGAACAGCACCTAATTAATTGTGTATACGTTGGTTTCTCTGACAGCACTGATCGAAGGTGATATAGTCTACGATGAGCAATTTAAGATTCTTACCGGCCAAGTGGGTTTGCGAAAACGTCGAGATATGCTGTCTGATCGTGGCTTTCATTGGAAAAACGCAGTGGTTCCTTACGAAATAGAAAGCAATATGTGTAAGTACATGCAGTTATACAGCAGCAGTAATCTAGAGCCAAACACCTTTGTTTGATAGACAACAGGTCGTGCATGTATGCGTTAGCTGAAACGTTCAGGCCGCTTGTATTCACCGTTCAGTTAGGTTTATTTTATATTGTTGATTAAATAAACGCCCTTAAATAAATGCTTAAGCACATGTCGCAAGTGGAAAAACTACGGTTTGTAAAAAAAAATTGACGTCAAAAGCTGGCTCACTCACTCACACTAGAGAGGTTAGGATACCCCGGTTTCAATATACGGGTACGGGTAGCCATATTTTGTTCATTGGAATTTCTTGTTGTTTGCACGTTTCAAGATATAAATGATGCTTACGTCAAGAGGCTAAAGTCTACTAGAGAAGAATTGTCGAGTTAATCTTCGAAAAAATTGAGAAACATTGTTTAAAATTCTTTGAACAAAATAAGGCTACCCGTACCCGTACACCGGAACCTGGGTATCTTAAGCCCCGTTTACACTACACTCGATTTATTGGCACGGCACGGCTAAAATGGGTACCCGTGCCCATTTCATCTGTTCTCGGCCTTTGTTTTGGTAGCCTGAACACTATTAAAATTGAGCACGGGTACCAATTTTAGCCGTGCCGTGCCGATAAATTCAGTGTAGTGTAAACGGGGCTTTAACCTCTCTATTCACAATCATTGAGAGCAGTGGCGTAGCCAGCCTGACGATTTTTTCCCGCTAAATTTCCTATTTTATAATTATTCATGTCTTAAGAAATTTATTGTTTTCACAGTCAATAAACACCAAAATATTACCATAGCGGGACAAATCGTCAGGCTGGCTAAGACACTCGATTTGAGTGTGACATTATAGCAAGTGTGGTATGACTGATCAATGTGATAATCCTTCTTTATCAATGGAAAAATTTAAGGTGAAACAGTTGAAAATTGAGCTTATATTCGAGTGGAGATAACGCAAGTGATTGCATGTGAACATGCATGTGAACATACAAGTGATTGCATGTGATCTCCATTCTCACACTCAGTGTGACTCAAGTGACTTTTAGACTACAGACGTTGGTGCATACTCGATGTCTCAACATTTTTCGGGTCCTGTTATTGTCATAATATTACCCATGCACTTCTTGTAGAGGAACTGAATACGCCCTAGGCTAACGTGATTGCTTGGTTTCTTCCGGCGCCTTGTCTAATTAACAAACCAATTAACTGTTAATTGCTATATGACAGTGAATATGCGTATGTCTAAATAATTGTGAGTGGCTT
Source organism: Dendronephthya gigantea (assembly GCF_004324835.1). NCBI lineage: Eukaryota > Metazoa > Cnidaria > Anthozoa > Malacalcyonacea > Nephtheidae > Dendronephthya > Dendronephthya gigantea. The sequence goes on along the minus strand of NW_021163249.1, from coordinate 184,870 downwards.
GGCTCGACCGGTAATTTATTTCAATTAAATTAGTTCCAAAAATTTCCAGCTGTACGCGTACGCCGTAAATATTTGTGGAAGGTTGTGTGGAAATTTCGCGCAAGGTTCAAGACGAGCTTAGTGCCGCATTAACTTGGTGACTATGTGCCCTCCTGGTCTGTCAGGTGCGCATGCCTTGGCATTTGATTTTTCGCCGGGTAGTGTACAGGCAGCGCCTGTATGGATTTGGATGATTTAATATGATCTAGCAAATAGCAATGGTTATCAGGCTAAGATTAATCATTACTGGCATTTACTGAATTCAAACACGACTTTAAGAAGTGCAAAATGTTGAATGCACTGACACGCACTATAACAATTTCAACTTGAAGTACTGCATTTGTTTTCATTGTTTCTGACTTACAAGTCAGCAGGGTCTTAAAATACAGTAGGCTGGAGTGATATTAAGTAATATTTCACCGTCCTCACTTGTTCACTAAACATTGTCTTATTTGCATGAATGGCTGTAAAACAATCCAGATATTTGTTTACGTTTGTAAAAAATGTACTTTCAACAACAGATTCGCTTTCTCAATAAATCACTTTTGTAATTATACTAAAACAATTATTCACATCAGGCTCGGTGAATATCGCTATTCACCTGGCTCGGTGAATATCGCTATTCACCTCGCCTTCGACGAATAGTTGATGAATAATGTAGCCTGAAAAAAACCTGTATAGCAATTGTGTTGACATCTGACAATTGTGTTGTGACTTTTTATAATTTTATTTATTAATTATTATTATCATTTGTCAAACTCAACATTTTGGGCCTTCAAAATACTTGGGCCCCTAAGCCCGGGTCCAGTGGTTACGAGCCAACTCAAAGATAGTTTTGAATATAGCATCAATATAATCTGGGAAGACAGATGTCAAGTGATTGGGGAGGAGTTTTTTTTTATCTATAATCTAGGTTGATTGTGTAACTCAAGCTTATTGCCTGAATATACGCTTAGACATCCCCATGCATCAGAAGATGACATTTCTTCTAGTTTTCTATTGATGAAAAGTATATTTTGTCTCGGTAGTTGAAACAGCTGTCGAATAATATGATTAAAAGCTAGAAATATTCGTGCAAAGATGCTTATATGAATTGCATCAATTGTCACAATTGATTATATAAGCCAAGGAGTAACTATGGCAACACTCACATCAACTAACATTGACTAATACTCTCAAATTTTTATTTCCTATTGTTTTCTATGACCGGTATAAGTTTTTATAGTTTGATTTTTGCATTTAGAAATATGTCAATTGGGAAAATACAAATCGATTTTCAAATTAGAAATGTGAAGAAATTCGATACCAAGATATTGTTGCGGATGTGGTGTAAAAACAGTAGACAGTTGCGTAATTTTTTGTCGAAAGAGATTGACAAGATTTTTTGAAAAATTATCATAAGCAGCCCAAAAATGTTTTCGGTCTACGAGTAGACTCGTGTTAGTACACTCTGATACAAAACTGCATTGAAGTATTTACGGGCGAATAATCCAATTTAGCTCCAGCGTTTCCGAGCTCGATGTAAATCGGTTCAATGCAGCCAAAGTTTAACCACCTCTGACCTCTCTCTCTTTTTTTTTTATCAGTGTTTTCGCGTTATCGATAAGGACGTTCTCTAAAACATTTCCTTTCACTTTTCCACCACGTTTCGCGGCTAAAATGTCTAAGAGCCGGAATATAAATAGCTACATATAAATTCTCGAAGATGTTTGATTATAATTTGGTTACTAACCATGATCATTTGGTTTGGATTTTCTAGCAATTAGAGGTCGTAAGGTCATCCGGAGAGCATTCAGAGAGATTGCAAAACGATCGTGTGTGTCATTTATTCCGCGACAAGACGACCATGATGATTATGTCTCGTTTGTTATCGGAAAAGGGTAAGGAGTGGAGTGATTAATTTGCGGTAAAGCAGTTTGTCAGTCATAATGATGAAGTGCTAATTTGTATGTTTCTTTGCATTAATTATCATGCATATTTATCATTTTTTGCGCAGGTCGTTAGGTCGTTTTCAGCTTTGCTTTCGCCTCAATGGCAGGGTGGTCACAACAATCAGCACTAGGCAATTATATACTGTTGTTTTTTCTTATAATGGGCGGAATTCAGACAACTCACTGAAAATCTTCGTAGAGTGATCGACACTTAAAAATGTTTATATGAACGGTTTGGACGCATCCTCGTGCCCACTTTCAATATATTTTCGCATTGGAAAGTACGTTAGAAAGCATGTTTACGAACTTTTTCTACAAACTTTTCATTATATCTTTCCTCATTTTTACCATATTTTGACCAAGAGCTATGAGATAATTGTCGGCCATCTTGGATGCTTTATCAACCTCATTAACTGTGGTAATTTTTTTAAGTCAGTGGTAGGATTAGTCTTATAAGTAAATTAATGCTAAATTACCGTAATAACACTGATATTATTTCTGATATTTACTTCGATTCCGAATTTAAGGTAGCAGCGGAACTATAATCAAATAATCATATTCTAAATGTCCGTTCACACGATCCAATTTTGTTGGATCCAATTCACCTCTGACGTATGGGATATAGTGAGCAATTGATAAAGTTGGCTTCAGTGCATTTGCTGCCCATATACAAGACAATTAACAGACTACAAAACATCCATCAGAAGTAAATTGGATCCAAAAAAATTGGATCGTGTGAACAGACCTTAAAATTGCAGGTAACTCGTAACATTCTCGATATTTAACTAAAATATCACAACAACAAATAAAAAATCAAGACATAAGTTTACAGGCAATTTGAACAGTTTTCCAAATAGGACAATACAGAAATTGTAGCTAGAGTTGCTTTCTGCACCGACTTCATGATCACCCACGATCGTCTCGACTGGAGTGATACATAATTATACTGACAAGGAATGAAAATGCAGATTCTTTTTCGTGCATTACGCATTTGAAGACAGTCAACACACATATGTTTAGTCGAGGTGTTTCTGACTGAAAAAAAAGCTACAATGGGATTGTTTGACATCTTCACTGCAATACATCATTGAACCCATTGCGCAAATCATCAGTTATTTTTATTTCATACGCTACAGATGTTACTCGTCCATCGGCCGCGTTGGAGGTCGTCAAGTGGTCTCACTTCACGAGGACTGTAAATATCGAGGGAAAGTAATTCATGAAATTCTTCACGCTCTTGGATTTTTCCATGAACACTCTCGCAGTGACAGGGACAAATATATCAGGGTCATTTGGAAGAATATTATGAAAGGTACAGTTAACCAGATGCGATAGCTAAGATCGCTAACATTAATTTGTGACATCACTGACCCAGCCGTGGGTAAGTTGGAATGCGACGGTTGGGCAATCGGGGTATAATAGGAACAATCTTTTAGCAAGACAAATATCAGCTTACACATGAAAAACAACGAAATTCTACCACGAAGAAAAGGCGCAACCATGCAGTCAAACCTTATGAGTTCCTTATGTGGTATCCCTAGCATGTAGGTCCTTGCACGATGATGCACGAGAGTAATCGCTGGAAATACGAATGGCCATATTTGCCTAAAACGAAAGGTTTTTTCTGAGTCATTAAAATGAATGGAATTCGATTTTAGAAGAATTGAAAATTGTCCCTGACTTCCCGCTCTTTTCTACTTACCCCTCCTATATTAGGAGGGGAAACATTGGCATTATTTTGTAAAAAAGAAAGAAATATTGTGAAGGAACTTACATTGTTTATAGTATCTGACAGTCGATGAATCCAGCTCAACACGTCTTCCTCATTTTTAGGGATGCGAAGGAATTTTGTGAGCTATAAGCATGGTCCTATTGATGCGCTGGGTGAACCTTACGACTTCAATTCGATAATGCATTACGACAATAAAGCATTCACGAAGAACGGTGGAGACACTATAAGGTCGCTGACAAAACCGAAAATGAGGCTCGGACAATTAAGAAGATTGACAAAAATAGATGTTAGCCAGATAAACAAGTTATATCGCTGCAAAGAGAGAAAGGCAGAAGGTATGGAAACTGTGTTTGCCGATATAGCTACAGCAGTTCTGCACAAGCTCGCCGAAAAACAAAAAGCCGGAACAAAAAGACACTATAAGGCCGTTAACAATAATCACAATGTCATACAGATTATTGCGTCTCAATTTCGATTGACCTCCACTGGAATCCAAGAATATATGTATGTGTTGTCATGATTTTCAGAAAGTAATCAATCAATATTTCCTTACCGAGACCTGCTTTGACATTTTTGCAATTTTGCGATAAGCTGCATCAGCGGGAGCTCACAAAGGGTGCTCCTTTCATGACTTTGGATAAAGGAGATTTGCGTCAATGAAACGTATCTTTCATATACAAGTTTTTAACAGTAATGTGAACTGAACAATTTTATTACTGCAGTTAGAATATCTTCCATTTTGACGGCCTTGGTGATATCTCAAATTTCAAAATTGCGCAAGAAAGCATGTTCCCAGGCCCCTGCCGATTATGCTGATTTCCCGGTTTCCGTGGGTACATAGGTACAATACAAGGTTCTATTCACGCAGGCGTTCAAGGAGGGGTTGGGGCGAGAGATTTGAATCCTCCTCAGAAAAAAGTTGAATAAAAAACGATTAGGCAATTTTTTGTCGAATGGTACGAAAATTCAGGGTATTTGTGCTAAAATAGGTGAGTCGGGCAATTTATGCTCGCGACTGGGGTTCTTGTCCTGAGATCAGCCCCCCCCCCATTCCAAAACAATTTTTAGGCCCGTATTCCTATGTCTATTCATCCAAGTTGCCGAGTAAATGGTGCGGACCTATTGCAATGGTGCTTTCTTAAAAGAAACAACTATTAGAACATAATTTTAGTGCAAACTGTGACGTTTGCTAGGAATCCACACTACTAACTTGATCAGACATCATAGGGTAAACTGTTCGGCGGGTGTCCGAGACTTAGGTCCGTAATGATTTTTGTACATGGCGGTTGTACTTTTTCTATCGAAACTTCAAAAACAATTCTCGTTTCGGTGCTTTATTCGAATGAAACAAGAACCATGATTTCCCTCGAATCTTCATGAACAAATTAAATACAACATGGTGCGAGGCACAAAAAGCGCCGTATTTAATGAGACTTGTTCACGAAGTATAGGAAAAACCCGGCTTACCTGTTTATCCGTCTTTGATATTCTCTCACCAAATTTGTAAAATGTTTTCCACCACAAGTCTCAGTAACAGTTTAGAAAAGATTGGCGAAATAATACGTTTAAGAGAAGAAACACAGATATCTGACATATATTTTGACATTACGCGAGCTTCATGACAAACTAGAGCTATGTGCTTAGCAAAAAGTCATTCGTGGTCATTGGCGTAAGCCAGTTGCTCCCGTGTGCGGGCGACTTTTCAGGCGACTTTGGCCATTCGTGCCATTTCTGCCTCGCGTGCCAAAATCTTTCCGTGTGCGGCAAAATGAAAGCTATCTGCTTATGGATTGTCTTAACAGCGCATGCGTAATATACGAATGTAAACATCCAAGATAGCGGTGATTATCAAACATGCTGGATATTTGCCGTAAGTGGCACGAATGACCAAAGTCGCCTAAAAAGTCGCCCGCACACGAGAGCAACTGGCTTACGCCAATGGCCACGAATGACTTTTTGCTAAGCACATAGCTCTAGTGTGCGCCGGCCTTTGGGTCCTTATAATATCGTCATATAGTGCCGTTTTCTTGACCACAATTAAGTCTTCTTGCTCAGAACACATTGTTGGTCAGAACACATCAACAATTTGTATTTAAAAATACTCGACTGTTCTGCAATTTAAAGTGGTTCCAAATGCCAGAAACGGAGTTCACTGTTAATAAAACGCGTGTGCACAATAGTACACTTTCATAACAAAAAACACTGCTTCAATCTTCATGTATAACAACTGACTAACACCATTTTATGTTTATCTTCAGCTAAATGTTTCGACTTTAAAAGAAATTGTAAGTTGCGGACATCCAAAACTGACGTTTGTGAAGCTAAATACAAGGTGATGAAAGAATCTTGTGCGAAATCTTGTGCATTTTGCGGATAGAAGGTATATCAACAGATCAGTTTATTATATTTTCCATATATCGCATATATTTCCTAAATATATATTTTCAATAATATAGTCTTGTTTGTGTCTACTATATGTAGTCACAAGATGCGTAATTGGTGCCGAGTACATATCATTGGTGCAGAGACAGTCGTTTTAAGTCATTTATTTAATTTAACCATTGTTCAATTATAAGCCTTAATTTGGTCGGTTGCTCGAAAGATGCTCAAAGTTTAAAAATACTCTCATGGTTTAAAAATACTCCCAGGGACCGCGGAGCAGGGTCTCGCATGGGCTTTAGCCCCATGCACCAATAATTTTTCCGTAATTAGTCTTTAATTTCGAATATTTTTTAGTTCGCTCAAATTTACAAGCATGTTTTTAGCAATTTGTATTTTTTGCTTTCAAATATATGCAGTGTATCTTATCTTGAATGCTATCGTAACTTTTACTTCTTCAACGTATATTTTAATAACCAATTCAAAGAAATGAGTATTCTAATTTCCAACGATATCTGTCGTAATAAATCCGCCATGTTTACAACCATTTGTTAAAATTAGTTATGTTTACTAAATACCATTGTTTACTAATACCATTTTCCGGTATATTCAACCATGGTCAAGTATACCTTTTTCCGGCCTTTTTTCGGGTATACCTTTTTCGATGCTTGCAAGTTGCAACTTTATATAGATGTTTGTATATGAGCACCGAACATGCTTGAAACTTTACATAGGGCCAGCATATGACTATAAAAACAGCGTGGTTATCCATGTCAAAATATTTGACATCATTATAACCAAAACATGGTTATATTGTTTAATGTTTGTATATGAGCACCAAACATGCTTGAAACTTTACATAGGGCCAGCATCAACCTCTAAAAACAGCGTGGTTATCCATGTCAAAATATTTGACATCATTATAACCAAAACATGGTTATATTGTTTAATGTTTGTATATGAGCACGAAACATGCTTGCAACTTTACATGGGACAAGCATTTGACCATTAAAACAGCGTGGTTATCCATATCAAAATATTTGACATCATAACCAAAGCATGGTTATATTGATTAATGATTGTATATGAGCGCCAAACATGCTGGAAACTTTAAGTATCTACTATTTACTTTATTCCTTAAATTGAGACAGGGCCGTAACTGGAACGATAATTGGGGGGGGGGGGGGTTTATTCATATATTCAGTTCTGCCCGACGGATTTCCATTGTGAGCTATTGCACTTACAAAAGAAATCCACTGGGCAGAACTGAATATATGAATAAACACCCCCCAATTATCGTTCTAGTTACGGAACGATAACTACCTGAATTGAGAGGCATTTGCGGCTATTTCAAAGACGTATGTATATTTGAAAATTTTTCCGGACTTTGCTAGCAGGCGCGCGGTTCCGAGCCCTATGCAACAATACGAAAAACGCTCCGCGGTCCCTGCCTACATCTTCTGAATGACTGCACCTACATCTTATACATTAAATATTCATTTACATTAAAAATTAAACCATTTACATCAAAATCAGCTCAGTTGTGAAATGTTAGATGGATAATCAATACTGTTTTTTTATTTTGAACTTATCCACCGTTACCAAGCTATACACGCGATTCGAACAACTGGAACCTCTGCATGCACTATTAAATATTGCATTATGCTCATTTGTTAACGTTTATAACTTCGTGGATCATCCCTCCCTCCGCTCATACACTATTATATTGTCAATGTTGCTCCCTTAAGAGTGGTGGTGACATTGACGGAAGGAGTTTTATAATTATGCAATTATATTATTTGTACCACATGGCTCTTGGGAAAGATTGTAAGATTAACTTTCCTCCCCAATAGCTGCCTACATGATCCTCACCGCGCTACTCCTAATGTACCCATTTGAAAGAAGATTCCAAAAGCCTTTCCGCTTCACATTGATATGTAGACGAAGAAAATACCCAATTGCTTAGAAGATGAAACAAGGACAACATGTATGGATGTCGAACACTGCCTCAGCATGAAGACGCAATTTTCTCATGCAAGATCGCCGCGGTATAAAATTTAGACTGGCAGAACGGCACAATCAATTGATATGCATGGCCAATAATTTATAATATATATATATTGTATTTAGACGACTATATAATTATTATAAGATGTACATTTAATAAAGATAAGCGAGCTGTGAAATTTAAGTATACCGAAGTGATTGTTCAACGTGAAGATTTTGAAATGATGCAATATATAGAGGTATACTCGTCAGACATATATAGCCTCTAAAAGCCTACCAAAAAACGTATAATAAATTGAATAATTTATTACTACCTCCTTAGAAACAGTATGCTTTGGTTACGACAAACATAATTGGGCCCCGAGAAATAAATCCATATTTCCAAGCAACCATATAATATTCTGTTTATTACATGAGCAAATTATAACAGCATGCGTTTTACAACACATTTTTTATTGGTCAAAAGTATTTCTAAACGCGGTTTTTGATTGGCTTGCAAAAATGATATTTTTATACGTAATCATATTGTATTGTTACGTGTATTTAAATAAGATTTTTCTCGGTGGCGTAAAACTCTATATAACACTAATTTTTATTAAATAAATACTGCTATACAACCATTGATATGCCCGTAAGTTTCAATCTGGCCTATAGCTGTTAATTGGTATATTCACCGCTGCATGCATGTAGATACTAACTTTTTTTTGTAAATTTTAAAGTTAAAATCAACCTATAAAATGGTTAGTTATTCTGAAAATTGCTTTTACTTTTTATCACAGCTTATATATATCTATTTTGATCCCTAAATGGCGGTTCCTTGAAATGGATGTTTAATCCCTAAAATGGCGGATACTTGTTAGGGGCTTAGCCTTAGGGCTGCTTTCCACTTACACGTTTTTCATACGCACGAACATGTACGTATACCTAAAAAGCTAAATCAGAAGTAGATGAATCGAAAGAACTTAGCTTTCTGTCTATTTTAGTATGCATTTGTTGACCTGGATGTTTAATGCTATAAGAATTTAGAAGCATTTAAAATTTTCCATGGAAAGCAGCCCTAATGAACGTTTGTTGCGTAAAAGACCAGTTGTCACGATTGCACTTGACTATAAAAGTCGTCGTCGTTATTTGAATGACACTCATTCTTTCATAACTGTTTTATAACTTACCATGCAAGCTTACTTTATTAACATCGATACGATGAAACTGTTATTGAACACACGCAGCGACGTTTTCATGTTTTGTTAAGGAACCGCTGATGGAAATCGTTGAACATTAAGAACAGATTTTTCTCCAAAATGGAAAGAAGTGTGACTTGAATTATCTGCTTGTCGTGATTGTTGACACTGCTGAGTGTATGCTGACTATTGTTTACTCTGGCCCGGAGTGTATTCATGCTCAGGGTGCCATCATTTAGTCTCTATTTTTAAAAAAGGTTCAGAAGTACCACGGTCAAATCTTTAGATCGTTATCCATGCGTATTACATAATATTTATTTTGGACTATCCCGTCAATTAGTTTTATGGTGTAGTTTGTTAAATTATTTTGTCCTAAAACCATGCATCTAATATTTGACCAAGTTAGTTTTTGTGTATGCGCTAGACTCAAATCAAAATTTTCAAAACTTTTTCGATTACTGTCCCTATATTGTGCGTAGGTAAATCCCAGTAAACTCTATAGCCTGTAGCGATAGCTACATGACGCAACTCACATAGGGCCGCCATATTTGAGGCAAATTTGAAACCGAATTGGGCACTAGTGTAAGTCAGTTGCCAGTCCCTTTCTATTGTTTTTGTTGGCGCGATCGTCGATCGTGAAGACAAAAACAATAATTCTCACATTGACGAAACTAATCAACAAAATAGACTAGTTCTAATCAACGAAATCCATGTAAACTAATATTTACCATTTTCCAAAAGATTGCTCGTTGCGAATTTGCAACCGCCACAACGACATCAAATGTGACGTTTAAAACTTTGGCATGGTGTTTGAGGACTCCCAAACGTATGTAATCATCACTCAGCCTTTCATTCTCCTGCAAAAAAAAATTTTTATTAAAATGGAAGTCAAGTCATTCAGTGTGGAAGTGGAAGTTAAAGTGGAATAATTAAAGTGAAGTTAGGGCCAATTATTGAATATTCACACAGCATCTCGCATTTTAAAAAATATCAAAGTTTAAACTGTAAAACTGCAACATAGACATTCTTCATATAGACATCCACTAAAAATAACCGTCATTCAACTTACGGATAAGGTGTATTTCCAGCAAAATTCCACTTCTTTTTCCCTTGAGCAATCTCGTTTTCGTGAATTTGATGTCGCTCGATCTATTTTAGAATTTAGCAATCGGTTTGCGTAAGAGAAATTTCCCGACATTACAGCCAGGACCCAGGGACGTCGGAATCAAATTGGTTTTGAGGGGGTACAAGTTTCCAGCCGGGGCACTTGCACAAAGTGAGGGAGCTATCTTTTCAATTAATTTTGAGTTTCACTTGAGAATATATTATATAGAGAATATATATGTTTTTTACCAGATTGGAGGTCCGTATAGGAAAATATTTCCCAAGGTGTCAAAAACAGCCCGAGGCCGAAAACCGAGGTACGTTTTTGAGACAGAGGGAAATATTTCCTATACGGACCGATAAATATTAGATTTTTTTTCTTGCGGTCCGAATTCATTTTTTAGCGTTGGCTCTGTGCTTTTAAATCGCGCGCGGTCCGTACGGCCTCATACGGACCGCTCGCGTAGCCAATCAGATTGCAGGAAACGCTAAAATATGAATTCGGATCGCAAGAAAAAAAATAATACTTAATATTTGATAGATCGTGTAAATCGGCCAAGGGGGCACACGTGCAGTACTGCGTCCAAACACAATTACATTAATCTCATTTTTGAAAAGCCAAATAGGCAAAACCAGGCAGAGATCACAATGAAAAAAGCCACTTTTTGAAAATTTAGCGGGGGGGGGGGCACGTGCTATCAGCGCAACCACACCCGGTTACGATTTCCCTGATTATACATCACATTCACAAGCAAGTGGGGGGAATCCCATGTATGACTGATTTCTATCGGAAAAATTAGGCGCTTTCTTGAAATGGATAAAGAAGGTGTGTAATTCGTACCAAAGAAATCTTCTCATTTTGTACCACATTAAATGTATTCCAGGTTTGTGCGATCAGGTACTTCATTCTGATCGCCCTTGCGGTAAAAGCACCGGTAAAAGCACAGAGCAACAACATCAAAACGACGGCCAATGATGTAATTCCTGGAAGGGAAAGGGCCAGTTAATCCTAAGGTTACATCAGAGGCTCTGGGCCTAGCAATTGCATGGAGAGTATCAAGAGTTCCAAAAAGTAACGTAAAAATAAAGTGGTTAAAATAGTTCTCCATACAGTTGTCTGAACTTCTTTATTACTGAAAGTAACTCAAACTTGGTTATCCAGTGTATATATACGACTATTCGTTGTAGTTTACTATTTGTTGTAGCTGGTATTTAACAATACATGATTTTGCTGTTGTGTCTGAATTAACTGAAAGGATTCAGGTCCTAATGTTTCAATTTTACGGCAAAAAAAATCGTATTACAGGCAGTATATTATTCACAATCGCTTAATCAGCTTACTTTTGTCTTTCATCTCTTTGATGCTTGGTTGGATCAACTCTTCTTATAATCCTAAAACTTCTTTAGTCTTCAGGAATTTGAAGAACAAGCGAATATGCGTTCGCAAATAGTACTATATTGTAGTGAGGTTTCCCCTTCAAGAACAGTGTTAAATGAATAGATCGGATATTCGGCGTAGACTTTTAAAGTAAACGGTTTTCTTTCATTCTCCCATTGGAATTTCCCGTGACGCGTGCAAGGTCCTATAATTTCGAGCATTTGCTTATTCGGCATTTTAAAGCGATAGAAGCATCGCTATAACGAACATGTATCAACTCAGCTGGACTAAAACATCAGCTGAGACACATGCATGTCAGAAAGACGGTTAGCCAATGGTATTCCCCTCGAACCCACGCGGTAAATTCCGTTTGTGACTGAATCATACGATTTCAGGATATCAGCTACTGCCTGGCCCCAACGAAACCCCAATAAACCGTATGAATCATTGAATCATTACATAATGAAATTGTAAATTAAATATCGCGACCAAGTTCGTTTCAAGTTTTCATAATAACGCTAAAAAATTTTAAATTTTGTCAACATTTTTTACCGTAACGCTGATTTGATAACTTTTAGCCGTGTTGACATGCACGATATGCTTTGAAGTCAACTGCCACCTGCTCATTGAACATTCAAATTTTCGCAAGACCGCGAAAATGTAAATAGCTCAGTCATCAAATTTTGGTAAATATAGTGACAAATTTTGATTGCTTTTCACTGTAGTTTCACGTAACATCATTTGTGTTTACATTCGTGTAGTTTTCATGGCTAATATCAGTTCCTCACTTTCCTTGTAAAACTCAGTTGTTAATAGGGTCAATCAGCGTATCAAAAACTAAATGTTTCCCGCCTTAATAATTTAATAGGGAGATTTTTTTAGCATGTGGACGTGAACGTCAAACACGTACGACATGAAAATGGCGAGTAAATGGCGTGGCATGTTCATATTTGGGCGCATCACGCCATTTATTCGTCATTTTCACGTCGTCTTAGACGTTCACGTTCTCATGCTAAGTCGCCCTACGGCCCTCATAATAATATACACACGCGCTGCGTGCGTGTGCTGTAAAGCATTTTTTGTGAAAAGCTTATAAACTGGAGATTTATACGGTCCATAATGTAAACAAACTTTTGGTTTACATTTTGAACGCTGAATGACTATGGGCTCTTCTCTTTTGCTCCATCCATGCTATGCAGATGTACTGAAATAACGATATACTTGAATATAAAGTTCTTGAAACACTTCAAAATATCAGTAATCTGTCTGTACTGAAATTCAGCAGGACCTGAATGGCCGTTTTTATCGTAGAAAGGAAAATGCCCCATGTATTGCGAAGTGTTCGAAAAGCATACGAACATGTTTGCAACGCAATATTACAGGTCAGCAGAACTGCCTGGCATATCCAATGGCGTGGTGGGGGGGGGCGTGGTTATTCATATATTCAGTTGTGCCCGACGGCAGAATTTAAGCTATAATTCTATTGTAAGCACTTACAAAAGAACACCCGAATTTTTTTTCAAAATCCATGATATGCGGGTAACATAGTACGGAAGCTATAGTTGGAAATAGTATAGAAGTTTACAATCCATACTAACTGCCATTTTCATATTATGTATATTTTAAAAAAATTTCACGGGAAATTCGTCAGGCAGAACTAAATAATTATATGAATAAACAAACGCACCCCCCCCCCAATCATCGTTCTGGTTACCTTAATGCATGCATGGTACCAAACAGTAATGGTAGCAACATCTGTGGTGCTAACAGTGCATGGCTGGTACTTACTACATAGATTCAGTATGTGGTATACATCTTTACTAAACTCGCAACTCACATAATATATGTTTTTATAAGTTTTTAATAGCTACATTGCGATATCGTTTTACGTGATATAAGCGCGATACAAGTGAATTCAAGCATTTATATTTTATATAATATTGAAGCTAAATACCTTTATATATTAATTTATTTACCTTATCTAAATACCTTTATATACCTCTGTATAATTTATTAGTAATATTACCACGATTTTACAACTAATTTATAACTTATCAAGCTTACTTTATTAGCATCGATTCGATGAAATGCAATGTTTTCATGCTTTGTCAATTAAGGGAACGTTGTTTGAAGTCGTTGAACATCAAAAACAGATTTTTCTCCAAAATGGAAAGGAATGTGACTTGAATTATCTGCTTGTCGCGATTGTTGGCACTCGTATTGTTTACACGGCCCCATGTTGTATTTATGCTTGAGTTGCCACGTTTTTGACTCTATATATAAAAAGACCAAGTTTTCAAATCGACACGGGCACAAACGAAGATCTTAAGTCTATTACAAAATGCTGTAGAATATGGAAGATATAAGACTAGCAATAAAGATTAACCCTTCAAAAGTTCGCAGTGTTTGTTTATATTTTCTCCGCGTATACAACAACAGTTTTAATGAAACAGAGTGCTTATATCTGGCTATTTTTTCCCATTTTTCAACAAATTCGTGACGAAATGGTATATAGTTTTGGGAAATTCCTGCTCGTTGCATGGTTAGGATATTGTGGGCGCATGCATGTGCCTTCGCTAGTCCAGATATCGTGAACGCTTTGAAAAATTCCAATTGCTTGCGAAAAAACAGAGAAGGTACTAGCAAAAATTCATTTCGCGCAAAGATTCTGCAAATTGTGCAAAATTATAGTTGCTGTTTTCCTTAGCTAAATCGGCTAGGTTATAAAATAATTGCTATATTTATTATCAATTTGCAAGGCCAAATTTCAACATTGTCATTGTCACTCATTGTCACTCATTGTCACTTAGCAACCTGAATGCGTAGATAATAATGTGAAACAGACCTAAAATTCAAAATTGTAATCTCACCATTGGCATTACATTCATGATTGCTCGTTGAAGATTTCCAACCGCAACAAAGACATTAACTGTGATGTTTAAAGCGTTGGCGTTGTGTTTGAAGGATTTCAAACGTTCGTGGTTATCGCTCAGCCTTTCATTCTCCTGAAAACGAAAAGTATTTCATGTAAAAACTCACAGGTAATGCAGGTCTAAATATTCTTACATGTACGAGCTACTCAATCTCATTTACAGTGGATTTTCTCAGTATCAATACTAAACACCTGTATGCTAGGTTCGACGCAAACAACTCACGTGCAAAGTGTAATTCCAGCAATCAGATACACCAAAAATAAAATTCCATTTATTTCTTCCTTCGGCAATCTCACTTGCGTTGATTTGATGCTGTTTTATCTATTCAAAGATCCGTAATTTAAAAAATTTGGAAGTCCAGGTAGAAAAAAGATTACACGAAATGCACAAACTCGCGAGGTTCTTCCTTGGCGTTGCAGCATGCAGTTATATATAGCCATACTTCTCAACACAAATTATTTTCTGGATTCGGAAGTAACTTTGCACAGGAGCAATACCGTCCCGCACAAAAGAAATAATGCAGTCGGGTATAAAACGAATATATGAATATACACCCCCCCCCCCTTAATCATGCAGGCTTCTAGCCACGGCCCTGATTTTATAGGTAATGATTCTTACCAACGATTCCTTTGCATTTTCTACCACATGAACTGTGTTCCAGGCTTCAGCAGCCAAGCCCTTGTAGCTCATTTTGATCGCTCCTCCTAAAGCGTCCGGAAAATACCAAAATAACAGCGAAATGACAGCCAATGATGTGAATGCTATAAAAAAGAATTGTATTTCCCATGGTGACGTCAAATTCCATTCAATAGTGGTAAACGATATGAGTGTTAAACAATAGTATAATAATTATCTAAATATTGGAATTTGGAATAATTAGAACCATTGAGAGTGCACTCCTAATAAAGAGTCTACAATATTGTACGTAACTTGACTTACTTTTGACTTTCATCTCTTTGATGATGAATGAGTGAGATTCAAGTCTTCTAAAAATTCTAAAGTTCTTTACGTATTTAACAAAAGGAAATCCGTAGTTGTGAATACAATACTGATGTAAAATTTCTTCTACAATTCATGCCTTTTATACATTCTCGACTTTCGAAACTTCATTTGGAGATAATTATTTAATTAAATTTCAGTCTGATATGCATTTCAGACTAAAACTGTCTCAAGACTACGCTTCTTTCCAGTGTGATTTCACGAAACCGTATTTTGTTTTGTGATAACATGAACTTGTTTAGGGGCAGGGTACCAATCCAATCAGATATATTTAACAAATTCGTAATACAATAATAATATACAAAAAAGACCTATATAGTATTCCTCGAAGTTTATAAAATTTCTATATTTTGGCGATAGTGGCTATAGTTTGGCGAAGTGTTACGAACACTTTTTTCTTCGTTGGCCTGGGCTGAAATATCAGGTGCATGCATGTGATAAACTTTTCTGTAAATCCACCCGGAAAATTCTGTTTGTGACTGAAATAATACGATCTCAGACTATTAGCTACTGCCTGCCGGGCTGCGACAAAAACCTAATTAATCATATATTATTTTTGTGAATTGTGTCAATTAAAATTTAATGAATATCGGTCAACACGTTCGTGTCAAATTTTCAACAGCGAGCGAAACAGCAAAAAGTGTTTTGTATTTTGTCAATATTTTTACCGTAACGATGATATGACGACTTTTAACCATGTTAACATGCGGGATATGATTGATGATTGACTTTCGGTACGTCATTGCTTTGAAGTCACCGCAACTTGCTCATTGACTATTCGAAATTTCTCAAGCCTGGGAAAAAGTAAATATAGCTCAGTCGACTCAAATCATCGTAAATATATAGACAAACTTGATCACGTTTCACCGTAGTTTCGGGACCGAAAATATAAAGAATTAACAGCATCCTTAAGTATAGCCTAATCTACGGTGGCCGATATGGGCCACCTTTCATTCATGGAAATTACACTGTGTTGCATGCATACAAGTGCGGTTTTGCTGCATAGAAATGTGACTGTGCTGCATACAAGTGCGGTTGTGCTACATAGAAATGTGATTGTGCTGCATACAAGTGCGAATGTGCTGCATACAAGTGCGGTTTTGCTGTATAAAAACGCGACTGTGGTGCATACAGTCCGGTTGTGTTGCATAGAAATGTAACTGTGCTGCATACAAGTGCGAATGTGCTGCATAGAAATGCGACTGTGCTGCATACAAGTGCAGTTGTGCTGCATAGAAAGTGTCGCGAAAGCACGAACATAGGAATAATCGTCTTTATTTCCTAAAGTTTTTCAAGTAATATAAGAATAAGGGAAAAAGAACATCTCCCTCCCCGCTTAGAATTTGTAAATTAGCACACAGGGGTGTAGCTGTTTCTTGATGAATAAATCTTGCCACGAGCAGCTTTGATTAAAACTATTATTACATGTAAAACGTTTGTAAAACATTAGGGAATAAAGACGATTATTCCTATGTTCGTGCTTTCGCGACACTTATATCGCGTATCATGCAAGAAGTGCACGGTTTCGAAGTGAGTGTAACATATCGGCATGCACGTTCAGTAAAGCAACCAATTATAACGACTGATATTTATCCTAGAACTGCCTGGTACATCAATGGTACTAACATGCAGTAATTTTGATCACATTTCACCGTAGTTTCGCGACCAAAGATATACAGAGTTTATAATTAGCACGCATGCATCATTTGTGTTTATATTCATTATAGGCTGTCCTACTTAAAATTAATATATCAAACTCTCGCTATACAAATAGATTATGATTTTTGGTACTTCACTCGATGCAGGTAAATTCTAGAGGTTTAAAGGGTCTTAATTTCGAGTGGAATTAATAAACACACTTCAAATTCAAGCCAGGAACAGTTGATGAAAAAATGAGTCAGCTATAGCTCCTTCAAGCATGCCGACTAGTTGCTATAATGTCTACAAAGTTTTGCATACCTTCATGATTCAAATGAAGTCCTCCTCGATTCAGGTCTGCGAGGGTAATATTGTCGTGTTTGAAAAGTGTCCAGCCATTAATTTTGTAATGTTCTTGAAGATGTTGATTGACTGTTTTAACTTGTTCATTCATATCCCGCCTGAATACAAGCTGTGAGATAATGACTTTATAGACTTGCATGGATCTTCTTTCTATTTCTGTAGCAAGATTTGCAATATTTTCTACTTTTTATCTGGATTGATCTTCTTAAGATCGTTGGTCCCGCAATGGAGAATGACATGGTTGGGTGATTCGCCTATGGTAGGCTTTAGGTAATCTTTCATATCGTTTGTTGTAGCTCCAGGAAAGGATTTTACAACTACCCGAGCTCCTACTTCTTTGCCAAGTTTCGGTCCCTGAATATTTTTGAGAATAGAGTCCCAATTAAGACTGTTGTGTTGAGAGCTTGTTGCATACGATCACCAGTTGTAGTAATTCTAGAATCTAGCTCTGATGTTGAAGGTTGGCCATAATTAGGTACGTTTTCTTGTCTTGGTGCACGATCTTGCTCCGAGTGAGATTGCACTGGTGTCTGTGGTCGGGTGTCATAAATTTGCGTGTTGGGAACTACATATTGTTGTTTCGACTCTGTAACCTTGTGTTGCTGGGTTAGTTCATAGTTATTTTGCTCAGTATTTGTATTGGCTTCAGTGAGTATTTCATATACGTTGGTGGTTTTTAAAGCGTTGTTTATATTTTCTGTCTGCGGAGATGAAGATTTTCTTCGTGTATTCTGCTTTGAGACATTCCAGGTAGCTGTGGCTGCGCTTTCTATTTTATTTGTCCTAGTACACGGGTTGTGAAGCATCAAAACAATGGTTAAATTGACATACGACAATTTTTCACGTGTGAACAATATTGTACGTCCAATCAAAAGCCGTGTATGGCATTTTTTCACACGTGAAAACCATCGTAAGTCCAATCAAATATATTATAATAATTTATTCACATTATTAGTACTAGGGAAATTTACAATAATCAATCATGCATTAAAATTAAGTATAATAGTTCTACAGACTATTTACAAAAACAACTTAACTAGACTACTCGCTAATGTTGGAGTTCCATTCCGACAACGTAATGTCGTTAGTTGATGTGATGGACGCAGTCCTCCAACTTCGACTGCCACGAACACACACCACGCGAGCTCTAAGCAAAGCAAAGGCGATCTTTCGTCGTAACCAGCTAACCACCATAGATGGAGAATGATTCTTCTTGTCAGCCAGCTTCGCACCCAGGAAGGAAAGAAAATGTTGGGTCTCTCTTCCGCATCCGCCAAAGGCGCTGAAGACGACCGGTGTGAAGGAGCCATGCTCGACCTCAACAATCCGTTGGTTGTAATGTCGCTTCTTTTCCCGTTCGTTGGCTTTAAACGAGCTGCTCAACGTCTGGCGTCGATGTGTAGAGGCGTATGGGTTAAACACCCTTACATCAAAAAATGCCTTTTCACATCTCTGCCAGAAACCTCTCGCAGCAATGTCCACTCTGGCGTCATCAGCTAAGTTAGTCCAATCAAATTGCATGAAATTAATTTACACAGTGAAAAACGATTTTTATCTCATCATTCTACTGCGCATAAATATCTACACACATATAATAATGCTTTTTCTTACACTCAGAATTTAAATCTAGCTTACATTTTAATCGCATTGTTTCGGCAGTATTTAGATATGAATTTCGTACATATTCAACGTGAATTAGCTTCGGACCGATGGCCATGAACGGTAGGTATTTTGCGACATTGGTCTACATTTGCATATGTTGTTCACACATTAATTAACGCAGTCTCTGTTGTTGCATGTTTGTGATTTGAGCACAATCAGAAGGGAGGCACGACGTTTACTTTGACAGTTACAAGATAAGTAAGCAAGAGAGTTGTATGTATGTATATATATATATATATATATATATATATATATATATATATATATATTATATATATATATATATATAATTATAATATATATATATTTATATATATATATATATATATATATATATATATATATATATATATATATATATATTTATAAACGCTAATCGTATCCTGTAAAATGGATGCAAACACATTTAATTTTTTTTATCAACCTCTTTAAGGCCGACACAGACCGGACGCGAAGCGGCAACGCGGCGCGAATTTTCAGTTTTCAGCAGCATATAAATTAAATTCTGGGATCAAAATTTGGAATCTGTGGACGCTAGACCAATCAAAATTTATTATTTTAATGCAATCTACAAGAAAATTTTGATCAGCTGATAATTTGTTATTAACAATTTACTCTAGATTGATTAAGTTTCAATGATTCTTTAGTTAGTAAATGGTGTCAGCAACTTCACGTTGTGAGTGAAATTCCAACCCCAAGCAGCATACACGGCGTTTGTCTTAGGTTTTCGGCACAGAATTAATTATCACATTCGCACCGTTCCAGGTATCAAGACCGCGATGCAGCTTGTTGACGGCACAATCAACCTGGAGCTCCTTCCTGCGTTCCTCGATAACCGTAGCTTGTTCCATGAGCGACAATTGGTTTCGCTTCCAGCTGGTATGGGAGGTCTTTTACTCCGATATTCAACGACGTCTGTGATGAAGAGCATGTGATACAGTGGCGTAGCCAGCATCGATAATTGGGGGGGGGGCCATATTCATATATTCATGTTAACAGACTGTAAAGACAATTGATTTGAAAAGAAATTAATCCTGCGTATCACGAATATATGAATATTGGCCCCCCCAATTATCGTTCTGGCTACGCCACTGCATGTGAACTTCATAACCATCTGTCATGTTCTCTCAAGTAGAATCATCCACCACTCAACACCAGAATGGTATACCATCAGCAGAACATGAAGATTCTATCCAGAGATCGCAAAACAATGTCAAGCTGGGAACTCGTTGCTGCTACAGAACGTGAGATCGAGCATGAGCGAGGAACTCAGATTCGAGCAAATGACCTCGCCCAGTTGAAAGGATCCTCAGCTTGGCTAACAGCTCTGCCACTTGCTGATGAGGGCTACATCTAGCTTGACCAAACGTGAGTTCTTTGATACAAAAAAAGAACACGATCACGCGTCTATCGTTTTATTCAACAAGCAAACAAAATGTTTTTAAGCTTAATACAAATATACTGTTTACAACTACATATTCAGTGCATAATATTCAATTAAGTTGACTCATTGAAGAGAGATGTAAGAGTGCTATTTAATTTTGACTTATGCGCCGTTTAAGCTAAACGGGTTTGATACAACCGACCCCTGGTGTATACTAAATTGCTATATAGTCATCGAATAAACTACACTACATGTACACGCACATGCATAATTATATAGCTATTACAACTTTTTTACAACTATTTTATAACTTATAAAGCTTGCTTTATTAGCATGATTCGATGAAAGCATATATATGAACTAATATAGCAATAACACATGCAAAGTTTTCATGCTTTGTCAATTGAGAGAACATTGGCTGAAGTCGTTGAACATCAAGAACAAGTTTTTCCCCAAAATGGAAAGGAATGTGGCTTGAATTATCTCCTTGTCGCGGTTGTTGACATTCATTATATTGTTTAAACGGCTCCATGTCGCTTTTATGCCACGTTTTTGACTCTATATTGTTATATAAAAAGACTTAAAACAAGTTTTTAATTAAATTGGCGACATGAGAACAATACAAGTTTTTTAGTTTAAGGGGTTGTTCATTTACGAGCTCAGTTACTGACATTAAACGATTTCGAGGTATTGAAATGAGTAAATAACATGGTTCTGGTGGTCGTGTGAACGGTGTGATCATAATCATGTGAGCATGTGAGCATGTGATTGTTTTGTTTACGCTTCCTTAAATCTTGGTTACCGGGCTCATGTGAACAGCCCCTAAGTCTGGTTGCAAAATGTTGTAAAATATGCAAGATAATTGTAACGTATATCGACTAGAAAGGAAGAATAAAACCTTAACATTTCGCAAGTTTTGTGTGGCAACTTGTATCAAACCGCGGTGGACATTATTGGCTATTTTTGCCACATTTTTCAACAATTAGTGACGAATTGTTACAGTTTTGAAAAATTTGTGTGCCGCTGGTCAGGATATTACGGGCGCCTTAGCCTTCGCTAAGATATGTATGTGTATATCGTGAACGCTTTGAAAAATCCGAATTGCGGTTCATTTGGAAACCTTAGTTGGTCTTTGACATTTTGTGAGACAAATTCATACTAAAATCTGACGTGTATCAAGTATCTAAGAATTTTTTTGCTACAAATCATATGGCTATATGCCATTGCTTGTATATATAGTTCAAAGCCCGGAGATTGACGCCTATATAAAGTGTTCAAAAAAGTTATGTGAATATACTCCATGCATGTACTGAATATTGAAAATAGTAATTAGATAGTGATTTCTCAGGCTTGAAAAATCGGTTAATAAGTTATAGAAAAAAACAGTGAAATTTTCCGAGTGACTCAAAATGAACATGCACATATAAAAGTACTTCTAAAAGCACATATCCATAACATAGCAAAAAAAACTGATGTTTTCGTGAAAGTTTGGATAAGAATTCGGATGTAGATTTTACTTCCTATAGTATCTGATAGTTCTGATAGTCGTATTCATTTATTTGCACATCAGTTTACCAATTAGTCATAATCAAATATCACCCGTCTTCTATAGATAAATTAGCCAAGATCCGTCTGGACTCCCCCAGACCTATCAAATTCCAACGACGTCGTCATGCGCAGAAAGCTTGATGTTACACCGTAAAAGTTTGATTGTCAAATTAAAATCTTACCAGTGGCATTAATTTGATGATTGGTCGTTGAAGATTTCCAACTGCAACAACGACATTAATTGTGATGTTTAAATCTTTGGCATAGTGTTTGAAGGCTTTCAAACGTTCGTGGTTATCGCTCAGCCTTTCATTCCCCTGGAAATTAAAAGTGTTGGATGTAAAATCTCACGGGTTTGAATATTTTCATATTAGCTATTCGTTAAAATAAATTTCATTTAAACTCTTCTACCAATTCTAAAAAGGCATTCTAGGTCCATTATACAGTACTGTCCAGAAATAACCTCACTGAAAAACCACGGTTAACCTAGGTCAAACCTCCATCTGTTCGCCGTTGAACTGAGGTCCAACTGAGGTTTTTTTCGATTTGGTTATTGTGTTGTCGTTCTCAGCTGTTCATAACATTTCGTTCGGAAGCGAACTGCCATTGCGAAGGTATTTTTTTCCTTCCGGTCGTCTGCGGTTTCTATTGGTCGACCGCAACCGAACCGTAACCAAGTGTTAGGTTATTTTTGAACAGTACTGTAAGTATTATAGGATAATTTTAATTCATTCGTTGACAGCAACTCACGTCCAAAGTGTAATTCCAGCAATCAGATACACCAAAAATAAAATTCCATTTCTTTCTTCCTTCGGCAATCTCACTTTCGTTTATTTGACGCTGTTTGATCTATTTAAAAACCGAAATTTTCAAAATTAGTCCGGATAATATAAAAATAGCCAATATTATACACGAAATCCACAGACGCGCAAGAGGTTAATTCTTTCTTAACCTAATCTTAACACCAATTATTTTCCGGATTAAAAATAACTTTATAATTATTCCTACCAACGAATTTTTTGCAGTTTCTACCACATGTAAACTTTTACTTGCTTGGTCAGCCAAAATCTTGTATTTAATTTGGATCGCTCCTCCTAAAGCGCCCGGAACACACCAAAATAACAGCAAAATGGCAGCCAGTGATGTAATTGCTATATAAAAGAATTTTATATCTCATGGTGACGTCTAAGCCATTCAATAGCGCTATGTCGGAAACAATAGTATAAAAATTATCGAAGTATTTGAATAATTTGAACCACTGAGTGTGCCCCACCTATGAAATAGTCGATCGAGTGATGACTCAAAAAGTAAGAGTCTAGAAAATTATCGGAAATCATCTATTTTAAAAGAGATATATTGTATTAAACGATATATTTGCATTTGACTTACTTTTGATTTCCATCTTTGTGATGGATGGATTTATTTCAAGTCTTCTAATAATTTAAATTTCTTAACGTATTTTTAGCGATAAAAATTCTTGTTGCAAATTCTACAATGTATTGCTTTTATACACTCTTAACTTTAGAAACTCGCTATATTTGTAGATAATTATTTAATTACATTTCAGACTGACATGCACTGACACTAATGCTAATATTTTGGTGTTCATTGTCATTAATTGTAAAAAGAATGAATTTCTAAAGACATGAATAAATATAGTAACTCGAAATTTACATAGCGGGACCGAAAACCCCGCACCTATATATAGGATTTTCCTAAGTTTTGGAAATTTATATAATTTGGAAATAGCTATACGGATTACGCGAACATTTTTTAACTTACGCGGGCTGAAATATCAGTTCATTCACATACATGTCATATACTAAGCCGTCCGTTAGCCATTTTTACTTTCCTGCAAATCCATAGAGGAAATTCCTTTTGTGTCTAAAATTACACGATTTCAGACTATCAGCTAGGGCATGGCTGCAAACGAAACTTAATATATTATGAATTATTGTAATGAATTGTAAATTAAAATTTAATATCCTCACCAAGTTCGTGTCAAATTTTAACGATAATGTTAAAAAGAAACAGAAAAAAGTGTTCAAATTTTGTAATTTTTCAATATTTTTACCGTAACGATGATTTGACGACTTTAACCAAGTTAACTGTTAACATTCGGGATATGTTTGACTTTCGGTACGTCATTGGCACTAATTGCTTTGAAGTACACCGCCACCTGCTGTTTGACCATTCGAAATTTCTCAAGCCTGGGAAAAAGCAAATATAGCTCAGTCATCAAATCATTGTAAATATATAGACAAAATTTGATCACTGTTCACCGTAGTTTCGGTACCAAAAATATATATAGGGTTGTTTGTAATTAGCAGCATCTTTAAGTTTATAATCGTTATAGCGGACGCCCCAGCTTAGAAAATTAATCATACACGTAAGCGCAGCTGTGCATGTGCTGGAAGCATTTTTTGAGGAACTTTATATAGTCTGCAAAATTTTTCGCTTCGAAATGGAAACATATATTTGTAGAGGTTTGGTTTAGAGTTTCCTATAATTTTCAACCAAATATATCGCGAATCATTCAAGAAGTGCACGGCTTCAAAGCGAATATAACAGATCGGCATGCACGTTCAGTAAAGCAATCAATTATGACGACATATTTAAGAACTTCATGCCTGGTACAGCAATGGTACTAACTAGCCTCCTCCGCAGGCATCTCTTATGTATTTATATTAGTCATTTATATTTGGCTTGGTTTTGATCACTTTTCACCGTAGTTTCGCGACCAAAGATATACAGGGTTTATAATTAGCATGCATGCATGCATCATTTGTGTTTATATTCGTTATGGGCTTTCCCAACCTCGTACTACGGTACGATGTTGAGGCTTTCCTACTTAAATACCAAACTCTCGCTATACAAATAGATTATGATTTTTGGCACTTCATTCGATGCAGGTAAATTCTAGAGGTTCTTAATTTCAAGTTGAATTAAACACACTTTAAATTCAAGTGGGAAGAACATTGCACAGGCATCGCAAAAGTGTAGGTTCGATTCCTGCCGGAGGACCTGAAGTTGACTCATTTTTCCACCAACTGTTCCTGGCCTAATTCCACTCAAAATTAAGACCCTTTAAACCTCTAGAATCTCGCTAGAAAAAATAATAGTCTATATCGCGTTGCAAGCCAGGTACCCCCGGCTGTGTGCAATACAAACTAGTCCAAAATACGCGTTTTTTTCTGTTCGTGACTTCGCGTGCCTTAGAAACTGAAGCAATCTTATACTTACACATGGAATATTAAATTTAGACCTATGCCGCACATATGGTAGAGATTCGTCGTATATCTTGGAGTCGGACTTTAAGGGTAGAGTGTTCCTGACTATATAAGAATATTAGTCAAAAATCGCCGTTTAAAGCGGACGTTGCGGGAACTCGTTGTACTGCTCCACTATAGAATATTGCTTTTTCTTTCTCTTACATGTTTTGGCGCGTATTTTGATATGAATTTCGGACATATTCAACGTGAATTAGCTTCAGACCGATGGCCATGAACTGCAGGTATTTTGCGACATTGGTCCACATTTGCATATGTTGTTCACACATTAATTAATCTCATAAACAGTCTCTGTTGTTGCCTGTGGGTGATGTGAACCGCACAATCAGAATGGAGAGTTGTATATTTCCACCTTTTATTCCTTAATATAGTACTGTTTAATGCCACATTTTGATAAAATATATACTGTAAATAGCGTCGGGAATGCCACACAGCCTAGACTGCTACAGCACACATTAATGATTTTCTTATATTGATCATCGAGCCGGTGCGGAGCACCGTGCGAGGGTACTAATTCCGCCCGGAGATTAGGAATTACACCCGGGACCCGGGAAAACATAGCGGAATCTGAGCGGAATCCAAAGTTGCCCAAATGTCATGGACGTTCAATAGTCATGGTACTTGTGCGCATGCGCGAAATGCGAACATGTGTAGACTGGTAATCAGCAACTCCCTGATTGGCTAAGACGAAACGTTTGTGTTTCAGTGAAAAACGTCAGCAATTTAAATTATACCAGCGCCGCGAAGCGGCGCGCCCGTATAATCATAATTATACGGGCGCGCCGCGAAGCGGCGCTGGTATAATTTAAATTATACTTCACACTCTCCGGTCGAAATGTATGGAATACAATTGGTAGATTGTAAAGCAGACGAACAACAATTCTATAAGACCAACAAGAAGGCAAAAAACACCTTATTTATTTATACTCGAGGAAGTGGATAACACTGTTGTCCCAAACACAATAGGAAGAGATGGTCTATAATAGAATTTATTAAATGTTGTCGTGTTCGTCCAGTCGGCCATCGACAATATTGTAGCGATATCCAGGCCGGCTTGCTTTGCTGCTGATGTCGATGCGCCTCGTACCGAGTGTCCTTTAAATATGTTCTCTGCAATCCCTGCATGATAAAGGACATCTTTGAGCCAGCGTGAGAGAGTAGCCGGTGTAACCGGCTTATGTGGTTTCTTGAGCCCTAGAAATAGCAAATCCTGTGTATTGTCCGATGAGGGGCGCCATGCTTTAGTTCTCTCGAGGTAATGTGATAAACATTGAACAGGACAAAGCTGAGATTCTTGGTTGAAAGCTGGATAAACTGACTCTCCCAGAGGGCCTTTGTGGGATCGTTTACGATATGTTGTGTGTAGAAACTTAGTCCCTTCAGGATATTTACGCATATATCTTACATCTAAGGAAGCCATTATGGAACTTCTTTCTGGACATGTTAATGCCATTAACATACATAACTTCTGTGAAAGTAGTTTCAATGTTAAGGACGCTTTCTCGCCAAGACCTTTTAAATATGTGGTCACTTTTTGTACATCCCAGGTGTGTTGATAACGGGGTTGTGGTGGTCTGGAAATTGAGATGCCTTTCATTAATCTAATCACTAATGGATGTTGACCCACTGGTTTATCATCTATGTAGACATGTGCCGAAGATATTGCTGACCGGAGAACATTGATTGTTCTGTATTGTTTGCCTTCAGAATATTGTTCCGCTAAGAAGGTTAGAATGTCCTCTACTGGACAAAGTAGGGGATTACTTTACCGTTCACCACACCAGCGACTCCACTGAGTCCACGAACAGTTGTAAGATTTGGCGGTTGAGGCCTTGACGCTATTTGCGAGGAGCTCAACAGCCGTGCTTGAAAGGCCTGTTGCAGTGAATTGTTCCCTGATATTCGCCATACGGCTAGTTTGAGTACAGGGAAGAGAGGATGAGTTCTTCCTGGATTGGTCACGTCGGTCAGTAGTCCCGGATCGTTTCCCAGATAGATCGGGTACTCGATTAGCATCCCAATTAACAGGGGCCACCAAGGTTGAGCTGACCACAGGGGCGCTACAAGGGTTAGAGTTGCCTTGTCCGTTTTTGCCTTGTGTAAAACTGCATTCATCAGATTGAATGGGGGGAAGGCGTACGCGTTGAGGTTGGCCCAATTCATTGTGAAAGCGTCGGTATGGACCGCTTGGGGGTCGGGTCTCCAACTGACAAATTGGTCCAGTTGATGAGACAGACGTGATGCAAATAGGTCTAACTGGCACCCCCTGATCAATGGTTTGATTACCGTTGTCTTCAGTTTCCAGTCTTTCAGATCTCGTGTAGTCCGAGATTCGATGTCCGCGACTGTGTTCAATTTGCCTGGGATATGTTGTGCAGTAAGAAATATGCGTTTCTTCTCGCACCATTTCCAAATCTCCAAGGTCAGTTGTAGCAGACGAGGGCAATGAGTGCCCCCCATATTGTTTAGATACGCTACTGCTGTAGTGTTGTCCAACTTTAGGCAAATTACCTTGTTCGTGTCGTTTTTCAGAAAGGATTTTAGAGCAAAAAAGGCTGCTTTCAGTTCTAAGATGTTTATATGGTCCTGAGTTTCCACCTGTGATCACCTTCCCCCTGTTCTTAGCGCTCCGAAGGAAGCGCCCCAGCTCATCGTCGATGCGTCTGACGTTATCGTAACATCTGCCGTGGGCGGAAGAATGCGACTTCCTTTCAACAAGTGAAGATTTTCTATCCACCATAACAAGTCGGTCTTTGCTGCATGAGTCAAGCTTAACTGCAGGTCGTAATTTTGTGTCTGTCTTAGCGCGCTGATCTGAAGATTTTGAAGCTGCCGATAATGCAGGGGAGCTGACCAGACTGCTGGTCGACAGAATTCTAGAAGGCCTAGTACCCTGGAAATATGTCGAATAGTTGGATGTTGTTCGTTGACAAGCTGTTGGCATTCTTTGCGAATTGCCTGTATCTTGGCTTCGGGCAGAATGAAAAACATTTGTACAGAGTCGATCAGAAGACCGAGAAACTGAATCTTTTGGGTAGGGATTAACATCGATTTGTCGTAATTTATTAGGAATCCTAGAGACTTTAGAAGTTGAATCGTTATTTGTTTGTGTTGATTGAGGGCAGCTACAGAAGGAGCCATTAACAGAATATCGTCCAAGTAAATTATCAGACGAATATTCTGACCTCGTAGCCAAGCCACTACTGGTTTCAGTAATTTTGTAAAGACTCTTGGAGCTACATTCAGGCCGAATGGCATTGCCTGGAACTGGTAGGACTCGTTTCTCTATATGAAGCGAAGGAATCTTTGTGACTCCTGATGAATAGGAACCGTCAAATAGGCGTCTGTCAAATCGATATTTATCATGTAATCGCCCGGGTAAAGAAGGGATTTTAACGTGGAGAGATTTTCCATTTTGAAATGAGTTGTTTCGATAAAAGCATTTAGTGGACTTAGGTCCAGAACTGGGCGGTAACCCCCGTTTTTCTTTTGAACTAAAAATAGACGATGATAAAAGGCGTGCTTGTCGAACGGCACTCGAGTTATCGCATTTTTGTTTAGTAAACATTGTACCTCTTGGTCTACTAGACAAGGGTTTAGAGTTCCCGAGCAAGGGATTTTTAACTGAAACGGTTGAGTTTGAAACACAATTTTGTAGCCTAAAACTATGGCTAAAATACTTGGATCTAACGTTACTTTCTGCCAATTGGCATAAAAAAAACGGAGGCGTCCCGTCAGTGGGACGTGTTGTTGACGTTGTTGCCGCGAAATGGCTGTTGTCGATTTCCTTGCTGGCGAAATCTGCCTCTCGCTGATCCGCGAGAATATCTGTTCACCCCGAACGAAGGTTGACGAAATTTTTCGTTTTTCGAATACTTCTGAGAGGTATTAACGCTTGCAGAACTCTGAGATTGTATCGAAGCTTGGCGTATAGCGAGATTCTTTTGTAAGTTTCTCGAAATATCCGCGCTATCGGCGGCAAGCTTATTTATGTCATTCCCAAATAATGAAGTACCCGCATTGGGAAAAGACGCTTCCGCCAGGGAGACCCTACGCGGGTTTATAGCGTATAAAATTTTCGAGCGGCGTAGGACGGATACCGAATTTGACGCGTTGCCCAAAAGGCAAAGAGATTTTTCAATCATGTTCAAAATATCGTCGTTAGATACTGATTGTTTGCTTTCGAGCATATCGTGCGGGACTGCCAAGGGGGCTGCAGCATTCAAAACATGACGCTGAACTTTGGACAATTCCTTGTTACGATTTTCAGCAGTCTTTTTATAGTTTGCAGAAATCTGATCTGCTAATGACTTGTCTAATTTTGGTGTTATAAATACCTCCATGTCCGGAAGTGCAGTTTCTTCAAGAATTGTGAAAATTTGTGAGGATGACAAACTACGACGAAAGTTTGTGTTTAAAAATTCCTTAATTAAAGGTTTCAGTGGGTGCCCAACTAGGCGAATCCGCGGTTGGATTAAACAGTTGACCTCTTTCTGTGTTGTTGTGATGAGGCGGGCTTTTCCCGCCAATTTTATGAGGCGACATAGTCGCTTCTTCGTTGTTGATTGCATTTATATGCATAGGGTTGAGCGATTTGCTCGTTGTGGGGCCATCTTTGTGGCCATTCGGGTCGTCCAGATTGACTGGACTTGTGGTGCCCAAAGCTTGATCTGCTGGGGCTAACACAGATATATTATCTGCACAATCTGAGACTTCGTTTTCGGAAGGATGTAAACAACCCACAGAGTTGTCCTGTTCGGGCATGTTGTCGACCTTCGAAAAGTCCATTCGGTTCTCTTGATTGGTCTCCAAAACGACCAAGCGATCGTCTAAATGCCCCAAAGTGGAGGAAATTTGTGTTATCTTGTCTAAGATTTCATTTAGAACCGGTGAACCATTATGATCCCGACTGTCGCTCGCGCGTGATTTCTTCGAGCGGTGGCGTGATTTTGAGCGAGAATTTGAGGCTTCAGGACTTCGAGACCGAGACCTTTTTGACGAGCTCATCGTTAACCTATCAAAATTTACACGATACACCCACCAAGGTAGAAAAAAGTAACAAACTTGTTACTAAAAAACGCTTTTACTTACCTTGGCTAAAAAAAAAAGGACTGTGTGACTCCGACCACGAAAGAAAAAAGTCGAAGGGGTACGCGGGGGGGCCTACTTTATGCAAGGGGCCTCTTTCCCGTACTTTTTTCTTCAGCCCCAGTGCTTTTTATGTGTGGCTCCGACACGGAATGACTCCGTCATACCAATTGTATTCCATACATTTCGACCGGAGAGTGTGAAGTATAATTTAACTGTCATTTTGTAAACTATTTTTTAAAAAAATGTTTTGAAAACAAAATATGAAATGTGGAATCAAATAACAGATAAAACACTGGGAAGGGTTTAAAATATCATCAGAACTGGGGGAATTAGCGGTGAAAAGGAACAACTCGATTATAATCCTTGAAATGGTAGGAGTCTATTTTGTTTATTTCTAGGTTTATTTCGTGTTTTTTGTACGAATACATTTTATGACCTTGGTACAGTGTGTCGTTTTGCTCGGTTTTGCGAAGACGTGACCGACTATTTAAGGCTTTACATCATCGTTTTAACTTCGAAAAGAGTTCTTAAAAGTGTAATTCGGAGTTTTATTATAACAAATATCACTTTAAAGGTTTATATATAGTCGACTGCAATCACTGCATGAATTTAATAATCGAAAAACAACATTCGACGTTCACTGCTTGGTTATTTATATTATTTGGGCTGTTTTGATGTTTTGAAGGTTTAGCTATAATGAAGTATTAACTCTTATTAAACTGTGAAAGTCTATAACTTAATGCAACGGAAAGCAGCAGGAACACGGTGATTTCACTTCACTTTACGACTGTGCTTGTTTCCGAAATATTTGAAACATCAGCTATCGCCTATCGGCTTTACATTTAGGACATTTCATAATATTGAAGGTTAGGTCTGGCTAGCTCAGGAAATATTTTGCTTCGTTTAAAATGGCGAGGGGTTGCTGCATGCATGTATTTCTAGTATATTGTGCATAATACAGCTGGATTTAAATTAATATCGTTCACATTGGCTACGTGTAAGGGCGAATTTTAATCAAAAGGTTTTATTGTTATTGTTAATATCGGCTCTATCGTCTATTGACGCGGCGGCAAAAACACGAGGCTTTTCATGCCGATCAACCTCTTTTATCTCAACCTCGTAGAGGTTATTTGCCTCCCTTTTAAATGATTTTTTTCCTCATCGAACCGCAAATTCGTCGACAAAACGTTGAGGTTTACATAATATGCGCTTTGGTCTTGGCGCCATATTCGGTTTTTACAAGACGCGCATTTTGTAACAGAAAAACACTGGGCACAGTTTTTAAGCAAATGTTCATCTAAATATAGGGAAACCGTTCGATACGATGGTATAGGTAAGAGTATGACTCCGAGTACAATTACGGATTAACAAGCACGAGTGAGTTTTTGAAGGTTGCAAAATAGCGCGAGTCTGAAGGACAAGTGGTATTTTGCAGCCTTTAAAAATTCAAGAGTGCATGTTTATCCGTAACCGTAATTGTTCGAGAAATTATGCTATTACGTATTAATGTATGCAAGAAAATCTTTAAAACAATAAATTAATGACCTCATCCATTATGTCCTTAAACATTTTTTTTTTAAATTCAAATTTTAACAGTTCGTCTGTCCATTGCTATTATTATAAAATTGGAGCAGTAATTGATTGGCAAATTTCATTTTTTTCAACAAATCAGATATATTTGTAACAGGATTTTGCACTGTGGTTACAGATTTTTGCACTGTTGTTACAGAAATTTGCACTGTTACACATTTTTGCACTACTGTTTGGGATTAACTGCGCTGAAATCAACGAATCAGGGTCGAGAAACATTTCCTTATATATCATTAGCAAATTAATAATAATACATAGCCTATGCACACGCTGCGTGCCTGTGCTAAGGCATTTTTTGAAAAACTTTACCTAACAGCTTTGTAATCATGAACGGATGTGTTCAAGAAGTGTTCTGTCGAAACGGAACACCGTTCCAGGTATCAAGACAACGATGCAGCTTGTTCACGACACCATCCTCCTCGATAACCGTAGCTTGCTCCATGAGCGACAATAGTTTCGCTTCCAGCTCGTATGGGAGGTCTTGGTAACCCGATCTTCAACCACGTCTGTGAGGAAGAGCATGTGAACTTCACGACCATCTGTCATGTTCTCGTAAGTAGAATCATCCACCAGTATGGTACACCATCAGCAGAACATGATGATTCCATCCATGATCTTCTCCGTGAGATCGCAAAACAACGTCAAGTTGGGAATTCGTTGCTGCTATACAGAACTTGAGATCGAGCATGAGCGAGGAACAGGTTCGAGCAAATGACCTCGCCCAGTTAAAAGGATCCTCAGCTTGGCTAACAGCTCAGCCATTTGCTGATGAGGGCTACATCTTGACGAAGCGTGAGTTCTTCGATGCAATCTACATGCGTTATCGATGGCCTTTGAAACGCCATCCATCTTTCTGCGCCTGTGAAAATTCGTTTATGTTTGGGATCTTTGATATTTGTAATCTTTTAATCATGACCTAATCGGTGTCTAATCAATTATATAGAATGTATCAAAATATATACTACGAAAAATACCCCTACCGAATTGTGTTTAGTTTTGCCCAAATGAAAACATAACGGTATATGGTGATGTGATGTCTTCTACGTGCAGGTACATCTGTTTTACTAACAGTATTATTCAAGACTTATACTTACATGTACTGTACCTATGACTCAGTACGTGGTATACATCTTTACCCGACTGAGGCAACTCATACAATATACGTTTCGACGTTTTTACTCGCTAACTTTTTTATTCATGTCTATGAAGCCATATACCTATTAAGCATATATACATATATACATATATACTATTTTGCTATTATTTTAGTCATGGAATAAACTACACTATATGCAATTATATAGCTATTACCACTGTTTTACAACTATCATTTGATGAAAGCATATTAACTAATATAGCAATAACGCATGCAAAGTTTTCAGGCTTTAATTGTCAATCGAAAGAACGTTGGCTGAAGTCGTTTAACATCAAGAACAAGTTTTTCTCCAAAATGGAAAGGAATGTGGCTTGAATTATCTCCTTGTCGCGATTGTTGACATTCACTATATTGTTTAAACGGCTCCATGTCGCTTTTATGCCACGTTTTTGACTCTATATTGTTATAAAAAAGACTCAAAACAAGTTTTCAATCAAATCGGCGACATGAAAACAATACAAGATTTTTAGTTTATTTAGGGGTTGTTCACATGAGCCGGTTACCGAGAATTAACGATTTTAAGGTATTGAGATGAGTAAATAACATGATTCTGGTGGTCGTGTGATCATCCTAACAATAGCATGTGATTGCTCTGTTTCAAGAAGACCTATTTCAATACCTCAAAGTCCATCAGTTTACGCTTCGTTAAATTTCGGTAACCGGGACACATTTTTCAACAATAGACCTTTTCACTGCTTCTATGCAAATTAACCCATTTCAGATGTTGTGACCATGGAATAGCCAATAAAACTTAACCATTTCAGATGATGTGATTTGAAATGACTTAATTTGCATAAAAGCTGAAAGGTCTATTTGTGACGAATTGTTGATGTTTTGAAAAATTTGTGTGTACAGGTCAGGATATCGCGGGCGCATTAGCCTTTGCCAGCGAAGATAGTGTGGCAAAGATATGTATATGATCGTGAACGCTTTGAAAATTCCGAATTTCGGTTCTTTTGCCATCAGAAAATCAGCAGAAATATTTCATTTTCTGCAAAGATTACGAGCAAATGAACTATTAAATAAATAATATAGTTAAGTAATATTTCTCTACGGCGAAACATGAGCGAAATGATAAATAGCTGGCTTTTTTTATGTGGAAACCTTAGTTTGTCTTTGACATTTCGTGAGACAAATTCAGACGTGTATCAAGTATCTAAGAAATTTTCTACTACAAATCATATGGCTATATGCCATTGTTTCTATATATAGTTCAAAGCCCGGAGATTGAAGCCTACATAACGTACTTCGGTCCATACCAATTAATCAAATATCACCCGCCTTCTAGAGAAAAATTAGCCCACGTTCCGTCTGGACTTCCCAGACCTATCACATTTAATAAAGTCATGGGCAGTAAGTCTGATGTTACACCGTGAAAGTTTGATTGTGAATTCAAAATTAAAATCTTACCAGTGGCATTAATGTTACGATTGTTCGTTGAAGATTTCCAACTGCAACAACGACATCAATTGTGTTATTTAAATCTTTGGCATAGTGTTTGAAGGCTTTCAAACGTTCGTGGTTATCGCTCAGCCTTTCATTCACCTGAAAATGAAAAGTGTTGGATGTAGAATCTCACAGGTTTGAATATATTTTTATATTAGCTATTCGTTAAACTAAATTTCATTTAAACTCTTCTATCCCTGAATTCTAAAAAGGCATTCTAGGTCCATTATACAGTACTGTCCAGATATAACCTAACAAAAACCGCGGTTAACAACTTAACGTAGGTCAAACCTCAGTCTGATCGCCGTTGAACCGAGGTCAGACCGAGGTCCAACCGCGGTAAGACGGACATTAAACCTCGGTCTGACACACCTTTTTCAAGATTTTTTCGATTTGGTCATTGTTTGTCGTTCTCAGCTGTTCATAACATTTCGTTCGGAAGCGAACTGCCACTGCGAAGGTATTTTTTCCTTTGCAGTCGTCTGCGGTTTCTATCGATCGACCGCAACCGAACCGCAACCGAACCGCAGTGTTAGGTTATCTCTGGACAGTACTGTAAGTATTATAGGACAATTTTAAATTATTCGATGTCAGCAACTCACGTCCAAAGTGTAATTCCAGCAATCAGATATACCAAAAATAAAATTCCATTTCTTTCTTCCTTCGGCAATCTCATTTTCGTTTATTTGACGCTGTTTGATCTATTTAAAAACCGAAATTTTCAAAATTAGTCCGGTTAATAAAAATAGCCAATATTATACACGAAATCCACAGATGCGCAAGAGGTTAATTCTTTCTTAACCTAATCTTATATGTTATATGCACATGCAGCACACACCTATATAGTGAGACCAGAGTGAGACACACTTATATAGTGAGACGTCTCAACACTAATTATTTTCTGGATTAAAAATAACTTTATAACGATTCCTACCAATGATTTTTTTGCAGTTTCTACCACATGAAAACTTTTAGTTGCTAGGTCAGCCAAAATCTTGTATTTAATTTGGATCGCTCCTCCTAAAGCGCCCGGAACACACCAAAATAACAGCAAAATGGCAGCCAGTGATGTAATTGCTATATAAAAGAATTTTATATCTCATGGTGACGTCTAAGCCATTCAATAGCGCTATGTCGGAATATAGTATAATAATGATCGAAATATTTGAAAAATTTGAACCACTGAGTGTGTCCCATCTATGAAACAGTCGATCGAGTAATGACTCAAAAAGTAAGAGTCTATATAGAAAATTACCGGAAATCATCTACTTTAAAAGAGATATATCGTATTGAACGATATATTCGAATTCGACTTACTTTTGATGCTCATTTTGATGGATGGATTTATTTCAAGTCTTCTAATAATTTAAACTTCTTAACGTATATTTATCGATAAAAATTCTTGTTGCAAATTCTACAATGCAAGACTTTTATACACTCTTGCACACTTACACACTTGCTATATTTGGAGATAATTATTTAATTACATTTCAGACTGACATGCACTGACACTAATGCTAATATTTTGGTGTTCATTGTCATTGATTGTAAAAAGAATAAATTTCTAAAGACATAAATAAATATAGTAACTCGAAATTTACATAGCGGGACCGAAAACCCCGCAACTATATATAGGATTCCCCTAAGTTTTGGAAATTTATATTATTTGGAAATAGCTATACGGATTACGCGAACATTTTTAACTTACCCGGGCTGAAATATCAGTTCATTCACATACATGTCATAAACTAAGCCGCCCGTTAGCCATTTGTACTTTCCTGTAAATCCATACGGGAAATTCCTTTTGTGTCTAAAATTGCACGATTTCGGACTATCAGCTACTGCAAGGCTGTAACGAAACTTAAAGATTATGAATTATTGTAATGAATTTGTAAATTAAAATTTAATATCCTCACCAAGTTCGTGTCAAATTTTAACGATAAGGTTAAAAAGAAACAGCAAAAAGTGTTTAAATTTTGTAATTTTTCAATATTTTTACCGTAACGATGATTTGACGACTTTAACCACGTTAACATGTGGGATATGATTGACTTTCGGTACGTCATTGCTTTGAAGTACCCCGCCACCTGCTCATTGACTATTCAAAAAGCCGGGAAAAAGTAAATATAGCTCAGTCATCAAATCATTGTGAATATATAGACAAAATTTGATCACTTTTCACCGTACTTTCGGTATCAAAAATATAGGGTTGTCTGTAATTAGCAGCATGTTTAAGTTTATAATCGTTATAGCGGGCTTTCCCGCGTTAGAAGATTAATAATCATACACGAAAGCGCCGCTTGACTGTGCTGGCTAATATGCGGGATACGATTGACTTACGATACGTCATCTTTCACCTGCTCATTGCCTACCCAAATTCTCAAGCCCGCGAAAATTTAATAGCTCATGCAGTCATGAAATCTTCGTAAATATGAGGAAAAACCAAACCAACGTCATGAATTGACGAAAATACGGAATAAACAAAGTTAGCACGTACCCTTATAAAACACTTATAATTATACATAGCTTACAGATTATGAATTATATCCCCTGCTTAGTCTTGAGCTGAATCCATATTTTCTTTATAGTTACCTATATCTGTTAGCCTTTATATTCTTTTCCCACATTTTATTTTATATAAAGTTTATTAAACGCCTGAACAAAAGAGTTTAAACCGTTAAATTTCCCACGCCCACTTTAATTGAAATACAAACTTTTTATCTTAGCAAATCAGAACGCAACGGGTTACTTGTTTTTTCTCGGTTATATTTCGCGCATGCCCATAACTAAGAAAACGGTTGAACGTCGATCGGACCGACGGTCTATGACACAGAATTTGGACAGTATGACGCTATGTTTTGTTACAACACCCGGGTGTATTTCCGGTAGAGGTCCAAATTTTAAAATTTCTTTACCCTCGGTGCGGACCATGCATGGTCGCGCACCGTGTCCACCCAACTCTATCAGGTCTGCATGGCAACGCCACTGAACGGTATACATCCTAAAATTCCCTAGTACGTCAATGATACTATAATAGTGATGGCTTTTATACTTACGGATACATCTGTACGTGGTGCTAACACTATATGCATGGCTGGTACTTACAAATTCATGTATAGGTTTAGTACGTGAATCGTAAACATCTTTACTACAATGAAGCAACTCACACAATATACGTATCGAAGTTTTTAATGGCTATATTACGGTGTATCTTTACGTTATAAGTGGGGTCAGTGCAAATTAATCCGCATTGTGAAGCTATTTATACGTATATATAAAGCATACATACTGTTTATCTATCATTATTTTATGATAAATTATTCGTATATACAATGTATAATGATTATAATAATTATAATATAAGACAGTCGTATAGAATGAACTATGCTATACATGCATATGTTTACGTATTTTACCATGCACCTAACTGTTTTACTGAATTATTTCATAACTTATCAAGCTTACTTTATTTATATAGCATCGATACGATGAAACTATGAACTATGTTTATGTATATAGTTTGACCCCTCATGCTTTATTGTCAATTGAGAGAATTAACGTTGACTGAAGTCGTTGAGCATCAAAAACAGATTTTTTTCCAAAATGGAAAGAAATGTTGCTTGAATTATCTGCTTGTCGTGATTGTTGACTCTCGACGTATTGTTAACACGGCTCCATGTTGTATTATTGCTTGCATGGTTTCCACGGTTTTGACTCTGTTGTTATAAAATATGCTGAGAATGAGTTTTCAGAAAGACATTCTCGCGTGTACACGAAATATTTAATTCAGTATATACGCAAGACTAGAGCGTTTGTTGAAGCGAATTCAACTGATCGTGCATATTTTTTATTGTCGTGATCATGAGTAACTCATTTTCACCGATGTGAACTGTAATTGGAATGTTTGCGTTTATCTCTCGTTTATTCATATTGAATAATACAGGAGATATAAAGTAAATGACTAACAGTAATTATAAAAATAAATTTCCGCGCGTAATCAAAACTACATGCATGCATTGATGTCAAACAGATTGGCTATTTTTTCGATCGAAATGGGATATTTGTGTGCGCTAGTCTGGAAATAGCGGGCTAATTGGTCTTCACTAATTGCTAGAATGGGTGCATATAATGGGAGTATAAAAAATTCATTGATATTGTTGCTGCTTTCCTATAACTAAATCCTAGGTTACAAATGAATTTGTAGCTGGTCGAATAAACGTAGCCTTGGACTTGGTCAATATGAAACGGACCTAAAATTATAATCTTACCATTGCCATTGGCATTACATTGATGATTGCTCGTTGGAGATTTGCAACCGCCACAACGACATCAATTGTGATGTTTAAATCCTTGGCATAGTGTTTGAAGGCTTTCAAACGTTCGTGGTTATCGCTTAGCCTTTCATTCTCCTGAAAACGAAAAGAGTTGTATTGATTCTCAAAGGTTGGAATGACAAGGGGAATTTCGTTTTCGACCAATCAGTGAGTTTGTTTACATTTCCAGTAACCCAATCAGAATGCATAAATTTTGACTACTTCCGCCGGGTAAAAAGACATGTTATTTACCACTTTACATGAAGTATTAAAAATTTAGGCATTCTGATTGGCTTGAAAAATGTAAACAAATATGGCGATTATTTAAAACGAAACTGATTCCACCATGTTGCATGGTTGGAACTGAGGAACACTGGAAACTCAATAAATGTCAACTACTTTAACTTACGTCCAAAGTGTAATTCCAGCAATCAGATACACCAAAAATAGAATTCCATTTATAGCTTCCTTCCTCAATCTGACTTGCGTTAAATTTATGCTGTTTTATCTATTCAAAAAAACTTCTCATTAGTCATTACCACTTATTTTCTGGATAAAAATAACTTTATAATGATATATGATTATTACCAACGATTTTTTAGCTGTTTCTACCGCATGAACAGTGTTCCTGGCTTGGTCAGTTAAGAACTTGTAACTTATTTGGATCGCTCCTCCTAAAGCGACCGGGATAGACCAAAATAATAGCAGAATGACAGCCAATGATGCTGTATAAGGAAAAAAGCATGATGACATCTAAGCCCATTCGTTGGGCATGGTAGGTCAGGTAGGATATGTCTTAAACAACATATGTCTAAGACTAAGAACACACACAAAAAACGATCCGAGTCTAAAAAGATTACTTTACGGAAAAAATGAACAAATGACGGAATGGCATTCTACTTACGTTTTATTTTCATATCTGCGGTGGATGGGTTGGACTAAAGTCTTCTAAAAATTGAACTTCTCAACAGTTATATAAC
Source organism: Dendronephthya gigantea (assembly GCF_004324835.1). NCBI lineage: Eukaryota > Metazoa > Cnidaria > Anthozoa > Malacalcyonacea > Nephtheidae > Dendronephthya > Dendronephthya gigantea. The sequence continues at coordinate 144,729 of NW_021163249.1, read as the reverse complement.
GTATTTAACGAAAGGAAATAGTTGTAAATACAATACTGATATAAAACTTCTTCTTACACATGATGCTTTTATACACCCTAAACTTTAGAAATTTGCTATATTTGGATAATTGGATATATTTAATAATTACGTTTCAGATCACTGACATGCAGCTATGATCGAGCTTACAGTAATGCTGCGTGTTCGAAAGTAAAACTGCATGACTGAGGCTATGAACAAAGGGTAATTTTACGAAACCGTATTTTATAATGTGGTAACATGCAGAACTTGTTTAGGGGCCAGATGTTTAAGAATTACGCAATAAAGTATATTTAAAAAAGATACGACTTCAAAAACAGGAGATTCATAGCGTTGAATATGCATAGTATAGGAAAAAGCCCCGTATCCCAGGGTTTCTTCTTATCTTAATTATGCACGTTAATCATATTAAGTTTTCTGCATGGCACCTGAAAATGAAAAACAAACGCTTTGTTTGCATTTTCGAACGCTATATTTTTTAGAATATATCACGGCTATAATTTTATATACTGACCATTTTTTTCATTTAATAATTTTATGCTGCAATATATGCTTGTAATGTATGGCATGGAAGACAAGAAATGTTAAGATTGTCAAGATTTACAAAGTGCATGTGTATTGTTTTGTATTTCATTAAAATATATATGGCATGCGGCAGCTGCATGTGAATCCCTTTCAGTCTACAGGGCTTTGTGCTCTTCATGCACAATTTTTTAGGACTGCGTATATAATGTTAAAAATGTTTATTGTAACCATTTCTAATCAGCAAGTAAGTATATAAATATATATGACATAATTTATGTACGAAAGTACAAAAAAGTTTAGCTTGTTTTACTGTAGGAGTGTAGAGTAAAAAAATGATACTGAAAGCTACGTAGCTCAAGTAAAGTGTACCCGATTCATAAAAGGCTAACTTGAATTTAAAAATGTACTACGTTCACCTAGCTAAGTCAGTAAGTGCATAGAATATTGAGTCAGATGTAGCTATACAAAAAATAGTCCATCAACTGTTTTGATGAATGTCAGCATTTGTCATACATTTTCCACTGTATGAAGTGAAATTAAATCAAACGTGTGATGCATATGGTTTTTCTTATCTATTTGTTTTATTATATCTTTCCCGAAGAACCTAAACGTTTTGAAAACATGCAGAGCAACTGGAATGCTGTATGACGAATTTAGCAAGTTTCACCAGTATACGAAAATGCGTTATTAGGTTTTAGATTAGAGTGGTCTTATATAATATATATGGTGAAATCTATTCTTGGAACTAGGCATTTCCGAGTAAAAAAAGTTTAATAACCATAGCTGCTGAAACCAGGCTCACCTTAGCCTAAACTGACAATTCGGGAATTAAAGCGATAGTAGCTGACGAATCACATATTGATCATAAAGCAGTCTTAAAGGAAACCTTTGTATACAGATATTTTCCTAGAATTTAACTTCAACAATATGTAGGGATAAATATTAACAAACATAATTTATCCAGTACTCCCGACTGACCCGACAAAATTTGCACAGAATTAGAAAGCTAGAAAATAGAAATAATTCTCAAAATTCTGAATTCTTAAAATGCATGGATACCCATTCAGTTCATATGCATGCATGTTTACATTATTTTGAAGTATGAACATATCGATCACTTTATTTCAGAAGCATATACCGATCACTAATATCTGCCAAATAATTTTAACAATTTCACTTTTGACATCTTTATTTAAATGATGTCACAAAAAAGGCTCTTTAACGGAGATGTGTACCAATATACCTAATTATTGAGACGATTAATATTTTATTTTTGTCAATCACCTATCTTTGTGAATACTAGATAAACCAGTTATATTTTTTTATCTGCAGGCTTATTTGCGGTTTTTAGTTGGCCGCTATTCACTTTGAACTTTCATCCGGATGAATTCAAGTACGTAACGTTGGCCAAAATAAATGAAAGTTGAAAACCACTTCGTATTTTCAGACTTTACTTTTCTGACCTGCAGTTTGTATACATTTTTGACATTTCCATGGCAACATTGGCAATTAATAACCTGTCTGTTTGGCACAGTGACGTCATATAAATATTGTTCCAAAAGTGGAGCATGTAGTAACCTCAAAGATTCAGAATTTCAGTTGTCAGTACGTGTCGATTTTCGTAAAAACATTAAATATTGCAAACGGGAACTGTTACATTGAATTACTGGTTGTCGAGGTCTTATTTATATGAAAGCCCGCTTAGTTGCGGAGTTGGATAGACATGCCAGAGCCAGGGTAGTTGAATAATGGAATTGTATTATTAAATCCATCCATGAACGTACTACGCTGGACCTAAAACGATAGTAAAAGTAGCATCTTTCCTCGCGTATTTCTACAATGAAGTCGAGGACTAGGCGAGAGCATCTTTGGATTCTGTTTACAGCGCTTTTGATAAAAATAAACGTTTTCATTGCACCGGTAGAAGGTATAAAACCAAATATTACATTGTGTTTTGATCGTCGTATAGCGGATGGCTTGAAACACTATATATAATTATATACATTTTCTATTGTATTTCTAAAGGTCGGTGCGAATGTTCGACGTGTGTTGCAAATTGTTTGGCTAGTTTGAAATGTAGTCCAGGCGAATTTCTTGTTGGAAATGCAACGTTCTCGGCCTGCATCATGTGTCGTACCGGTCATTTGTAAGTATTTCATGCAACTGTGTGATTCAAACATTTGTCGTTGCCGGTAAAGCACATGCCGTGAAATATTATTGAAATGTTATTAATGTAGTTGCTAAAATTAAAGGATTGGTGTTTCATATGTACTTGAACGAAGGCAGAATGTAGAACATCGTTGAATTCGAGTCTCAATTTCCGTGTTTTGCTTAGTTACGAAGTTATGTCTAGGAGTAATACATTTTATGGACAAATGTTTGAATTATGCAAAGCCGATTTGTCGGACTGTAGATTAAACTTCCATTTTATATGTGTTTCGATATTTCCATATATTAAAGTATTAATATATTAGTATAAATCTACAAGGTCTAAAGTATTACGGTTCAAAAAGTAAGCTGTATGGCTATCCCAAATCATGATTTCCTCTACAAGCGGCCAAATTTATTTATATATGCACATCACATTAAACATGAATATATTAATGCACAACACGTAGAGCAACGTATGCTATGTTATGTTATTTCACAGTCCACGCTTGTCCTAAGAATCTGGACCCCTTTGGATCACTGGTACGTGCGCAAAATCCTTTGTCTGCCGGAAAATAATAAAATAGATCCCAGATTCTTAGGACAAACTTGTGTGATCCAGGCCTTATTTTATTCTACATTAAGTGGTTTTATGACTGTTTATGCCTTTTATGTTGGGCTTTAATATTCATTTAATGACTACAACTCTCACCTGTTTCATCAATTGCAACTATATTCAATATTATAATGCTTTTGTAAAAGTGAGTTGTCATGATTCATGAACTGTTTCATCCATTTGCAAACATAGCTGGTATGCCCTGGTTTGTCTAGATTGTTTAATGGAATATTTCAATTTTCCATTGACACGTGCCCAGCCTTTTAATTTCAATAAATGCTGGTTATACTGTCAAGTTAAGTTGCTATTCCACATTACTTGAAAGTAAACCTTACGTGAGCCATATCTGTTATTTGGCTAAGGGGTATACTTATATAAATACAAGAATTCCATAGGAGGAGCAGGAAAATATTCAAACAAATAATCTTGCAAAAATGGAGTCTTAGATATGAACTGCAGATGCACTAGCTGCTGAAATTGCTGCACCATAATGTGATAATGTTACGCATGATTTGTTAGAAAAGCAACCTATTAAGCAACTTGTAGTCACTGCAATAAAAACATTCCAAAATATATATTGAGCAATTCTCGACATCCTGTTAATTGACCAACAAATTAATATTAGATTTCTATGAAATGGATTACTCTAAAGGCAAAAATTGATTGGTCAAAGGAAGTAGGGAATTTTTCAAAAAATTTTCTGAAATATTTTATGAATGGAATGTTTCTTTTGCTGCAGCTGCCTAGCTGTAACATTTGTGTGTATATATCAACCATAAAAATATATATGTTCAATACTTCAGTACTTCTAGTGACATTCCACAACAAACCAGAACACAAATGTTCAACGTACATATAGTATACATACTAGCTGTGCTTATCAAATTAAAATTACATAGGTACTGGCAAACAATGCTTTCAATTTATTGCCTATGGTGATTGTTAATTTTATTGGGTTTCTGTGCAAGTGCAGATAAGGAATATACTGTAGGCCTTGTGTATACTCTAACAGTGTATCAATATAGCTCAACCACCCAATTTTAACCATCATTTGCTTATAAAATAGTAATAACTTTTTAAATTCAATTTAAATATTCATGTATATTCCATCTTTAGAGATGAATAGAAAGCGAATATCATTAATATTTAGTGTTCCTTTTTTATAGGGTGTATAAAACCCACTTAATATTCTAAAATTGATATTGTTCTTATGCACAATAGAGCCACTAGAATATGATTACAAGCCTGAAATACAAAGGACCAAATTTCTTTTATGCACCCAGGCTATATACAGTGAGGACAAAAGTCTCAGTCCAGCCGATAATTTTTCTTAATTTACATTAAATGATATCTTGTGAGTTGGAGATTGGATATGTTGATCTGAACTGGTGCATTTTATAGTAATACCTCCTACCAATTATGTTTTCTTGTTGATTCACATGGTATTTAAGTTGTACAAGAAATTCGGATTGTTCTTTTTGTAGACCGAATATGGCAAAACCTGACTGTATCACAGTGCATTGTCGAAAAGATAGCATTAGTATTTTATAGTATGATTTAACCGAAACACGCCGTTTTAATTCGTTTTTTTACCATTTCAGCTGTCCTGGTGGTCAAAGTGCGCCCGAGCTTTGCCCTGTTGGAACGTACAATAATTTAACCGGGCAGTCAGATCGCCTGGCTTGCAAGGTTTGTGGTGACGCAGATTACTTCTATAAGTGCACATTACAGTACTTCTATGATTGCGAAGGTGAATTTTTGGCAGCACAATGAGCAAGTGACCAAAAAATTTGCTGTTTTAACCACATTTGAGTTGTTTTAGCCGATAAAAAATTGGTTTTATCAAATGAATCTGACGTAACGAATTTAAATTGGCTACTGTTTTTACAGCATTTTGGATACATGCATGGCATGGCCATAACTTTATTGGATTCTGTCACACAGCTATAATTACTTTGCCCCTAGGCGGCTAGGCCATCGACTAAACATGCACTGAAAAGGGTTTTTTTTAGATTAATCCGATTAAATCTTTTGTAGGGCTGTCCCACCGGACACCATTGCCCAAAATCTGATGCATCCCCGATTCCCTGTGAGAACGGCTTCTACGCGGACACCGTGAATCAGACAACGTGTTCCGTATGTCCCGAGGGCTCGCAATGCGCAACAGCTAGCGACAAACCAACTCCGTGTTCTTCTGGACAATTTAGTCAGGCTGGAAATAGCACATGTACCTTGTGCCCTGCGGGATACGAGTGTCTTAATGGTAAGTCGATCAATTGGAAATACAACTGGACTGGGGTCGTTTGTATAGGCAGATAGTTATTTTAACTTTCAACTGTAGTCAGTAGCGCAATTGGCCAATAAAAATCGCGTATTTAGGTGGTAACTACGATTCAACTACTTAAATTATCGTGGTTAAGAGTTACAATCGCATGGTCCAGGGCATCGGATGTAAATATGCGGTTGGTTAATATTAACAATGTCCATTTGTACTTTTGTACATAAACATTTTTATTACCGCGTACATAGCTGAAGTAGCTAGATAAAAATGTTGTATTCTATCGATGAGCCAGGCATGTTTATGCATCTTATTACACAGTGCAATTTTTACAATTGGCCATCCAATTCTCCTTTTAAGAAATGTAAATTAGTGGAGAGTCCTCAAAATGTACGTGTTGGTCATTCAGATACGAAACAAGACTATACCTGGTAGTTTTCTGACTACGAACTGCATTTATTTTTACACCATACCCTCATAGTAATTTACGAAGGGTAACTGCAGGTGTTCATGTAATAGGCAGAGAAAATATGTTACATGCACATCTTACCTACAAATGTGTGTCATTGTTGCACCTAATGTTCGTTCAAAGTATGATTTATATCTCTACCTATTCATCGTGTTCTTGTTACTTAAAAGGTACAACACCGAGACAATGCCTGGCAAAAACCTTTGCATTCCTTGGCTCAGAGAAGTGTTCCGAATGCCCGGCCGGTTTTAAATGCAGTCGCGCGGGCCTTGTCGCTCCTGAGAACTGCGAACCAGGCCACTATAATAACGCCACCGGGCAAGACGCGTGTACGAAATGTGAAGCTGGCAGAGAATGTGTGAATGCAAAGGAGTCCAAGGCTTGCCGAGCGGGTTATTATAGCGCGGAAGGAGAGGCGAATTGTACAGTTTGTCCGACAGGAATGTACAGCAAGTCGTCCGCATCGTTTTGTCTCCGTTGTCCCGCTGGAAACAAGTGTATCGATCCCTCACAACCTCCTGTCAATTGCTCAGAGGGCTATGTTTCTGCTCAAGGTGATGGAAATTGTAAATTGTGTGCGGCAGGTGAGTGCTAGACTTATCGGAGAGAATTTATCGGAGAAGGGCGGCATGAATATGAATTTATAGCCTTCCCAGAAGTAAATGAGGGCATTACGATCTAATACATAGAATGCTGTACCTTACAACCCACCCCTAATTCTACCTATATTTCGTTTCCGCAAACAAGATTCCCGATACATAACCATTTACAGTATACTATACTAATAATACGACTATTATACGCTGGCGTCGTGTGATCAGATAAACCAATTAAGGCGTAATAAAAAAGTGTTTAACTGTGCCGTGTATTAACATATACTAACGTGTTTCATCAGCAGAATAAACCAAAATGTTGCATGGGCATTCCTTTCATTCGTTAGGATGACTCATACAACCAACGTAACTGTTGTCTGAGTCATCTCCTTCTTCCATTGGTCATCTCGCGATTTTCCTTCTTCTCTACTTTTAGGAACACTGAGCTCTTCCACCCGAACGTCCTGTATGCCTTGTCCACCTGGATATTATTGTCCTGATCCAACGTAAGTTGCTGTAATTCCATGACGATCGATATGCGTTGTCCAAAACCTGGGCAACTTTTGCACCGTTGCTTCATTACTGGAAATCACAATATTATTACGATTTATATCCGTATTTTTCGACCCTCGTAGAGGAAAAAGCTTCCAATCGTGCAGCCTCCAGTCTCTTTTTCTTTATAAAACAATCGAAATTTCATGTTTTTATTTCACGCTATATTTGCAGGATGTATAATCGTAATATATAATTTCAGAAATATCATCGATCCGAAACCCCCACATGCTAATTTTACAGTATATCCATCAACCATGCAATACCGATTGGTTTTAATAAATTTGAAAAATTTGAGTTATTTTCATCACACTTTTTTTTACTAAATTTAATTACCAGTATATAAAATGATAATTTCCGAACACAATCTCTCATGAACTTGGGTAACAGGAGTACTGGTTTTGGAATATCCGTCATGTGATTGCATGTGCACGCGGGCAGTCGGCAAACTCAATGGTAGTCCATATTTATACACTCAAGTGCACATTTTCCTTAAATTTTACAGGCTTGCGAAAGTGCCCTGTCCAGCTGGAATGTACTCACTTGGTGGCGCAAAATTCAACTGTACAGCATGTCCTGCTGGTAGCGCCTGCCCATTTGGTGCCTCGGCGCCTGTTCCATGTACCGGAGGTAAATTCGCTATTCTTCAATTATCAAATAGTGTGTAAAGAGCAAGTTCTACGTCTACGTGCATCCTCTCTTTTGCGTTTATTTTCATTCAGTGGTATGAAAACTGGTTAAATCTCTAGCTGCTTTAAGGCTGTTTTCCACTAGCGACAATTCTCGCGCGAAGCGACATTAACTTTTGTCTGCAACCATCTGGAACAAATCGCTCAAATACAAAGGAACAAAGTCGCTTCGCGCGAAAAGTATCGCTAGTGGAAAACCGGATTCACTCTGGGTATTTGGGCCTAAAATGCATGGCCTCTTGCCAATGAGCCAAGTCTATCAGGATCCCCTGTGTCTATCGGTATCCCCTGTGTCTATTGCTATCCTTTGTATATACCGCTTTCCCCTGTGTCTATCGCTTTCCCCTGTGTCTATCGCTTTAGGCACTTACAAGGTATCCTCTTCTTTTAACTGTAACCGTACGTTTACAACAGATGACCGCGCTCAATTTTACATGTCGTATACGTTCATCTTATTTGCAGCAACCTTTTCTGAAGATTTCTATCTTGAATGCAAGGCATGTCCAGCCGGTCAACGCTGTCCTAACAATAAGCGCCCCGAACCATGTCCTTTTGCTGCGGACGTTGGTTTTTATTACAGCACTAAAAACAGTAAGTTTTAACTTGTTTAATACGTGAGTTTATGTATTATGTTGGTAAAAGCGAACGTACAGTAACATGATGGACGCCTTACTGTATACATGTTAGTAGTTACAATATACTTAGTATACTATACTAGTGAAAATTTAGCCAATCAATTTTTTTTTGTTAATTAATGACTACCATTTAACTGCAACCAAAAATGAATGATCATGTAGCAATAGGCCTTCAAACATTCTTGAAAATTTTATGGTGAAGCTATATATAAGTTAAACAAGATGCCGGATCAGGCGTTCACTTCGGGTACGATAGCGTTAAACTAAATGGAAAGGTATACCTTTCAGTAAATATATAATATTTAACAATGGCCATAATATTACAGTCATGCACTGAAAGACTGTTTAATGACATTTGGTTTGAAATCAGATGTACAGTACAGTGCAACTACATGTATTTCTGGATGGTTTGCCCAAGGAAACAAATGCTTAATTTACCGCTATATATAATATACCAGATAAATTTAGGGAAACTGTAGCATATATACGACGCTTCATTTAGAAATTTCTTTACAGTGATTGGTTGCGTGAAATGTCCGAACCGCACTACTGGAAAAATATGTGCTTCGTCAAGTGAGCCGCCAGAAGGCTGTAAAAGTGGAACGATACCAAACCCCGATGGCACTGCGTGTATCGCGTGTCGTGCTGGATTTTATTGCTCGGCACCGAATTTCGAAGAGATCGAATGCGCTAAGGGCGAATGGAGTCTTGAAAGTTCATCACAGTGCAACGAATGTCCTCGCGGGTTCGAATGCCCCGACAAAAATAAAATTCCTGCAGCTTGTGACCCTGGTTGGTATGCTTCCACAAAGAACTCGGAGTCGTGCACGCAATGTCCACCTGGCTCGTCCTGTGCAAGTACTAGGGATTCTCCGAAGCCATGTGAAGTCGGTGAGTGTAGCTAAGGCGCTTTTCAATCATCAAATGTTCTGTCCCAATGTTTTTATTATTAACCATGCAATTAACGTTGTAAAATACACGGCTAAATTAACATATGCTCGTTTAGACTGAAATTGGACTATCATCTGAATAGATTTCGCTTCCTAACAATTTACATAGCTTATAAATCAATTTTAAAAAAATGAATAACATGCACTTTTGGACCACCGTCAAGATGTCATAAAAAGCCGCCCGCTGCTGCAGCCAATATGAATGCAGGAAAAAAAAATAAGACTATATAGGCATGTAATAAAATTATTGATAATATAACATTTATAGTACGCTCGTGCTGATTGGTCAAGAAGTGTGTTTGTAAAACTGTATAGAAACACGGGACTATTCCCGCCGAACTTGACAAGCGAAGTAATGTAATGAGAATTTGTAATTGAATCGAATTATAATATTTGTACAAAATCTTTTTATTGAGTTATGTTATAAAAAAAATAGAAAAATTTTTCCCTGTATTTCTATACAGTTATAGAAACACTTGTGGGAGTTTGGGAGAACTCGAAATAACATGATTCCCACTGATTATTTCTCGTTCTCCCAAACTCCCAAGCGTGTATTTATAACTGTTTAGAAACACAGAAAATGAATTTAATCGCATGTGTCAAGATGAGAAACTTTATGGTATAAATGGGCCTAAAATGGAAAGTACGTGGTTATTGCAAGTTAAAAAATCCCGGTGTGGAAAACAGAAAATTTTCAACATTATAATCACATCCTTCATCCTTTCGTGCTGCATACAATAATAAATACTATTCCGTCGATATTTTCTCGCAGTGAGGATTTTGGTCTTTACGATTGTGTTGGCGAGGTTCTTCCCTGGTGGTTACGTTACCTACAGTGTAGGTGTAATGAAAGAAAGAGCGATAGTCATAACAACGAGGAATTTCATAAGAACTAGCAAATTATAAAGTTTAATAATTTTTACGGTTTTTCTGTTAACTGGAAACCCATTTCGGGCTCATATATGTACAAATAAAACTGCTTAGATATGATGCTCAGTAATGATAATCTTACACCGATACCGTATTTTGAGTCATCGGAGGAAGCAAATAACCCATTTTCTTAATGGAATTCTTTTTCTATTTTGTAGGGACATATAGCACCGCAGGTCTGACGGCATGTATCGTCTGCCCACCGGGATATGCATGTGCCAACTCTTCTGACCCAACCAGGATTCAGTGCCCTAGTGGAGAGTATGCGACAGGAAAGGCAACTAAATGCATACCATGTAAAAAAGGATTTTACTGTCCGTCAATAAGGTTAGATGTATACACAAATTGTTGGGTTTTCCTACCTCGTACCCGTGCAGAGCTTTTCCGTTTTCTTCAAAAAAGAGTTGTGAATGATCGCGAAACGAACGAGTAAGCGTAGCGAACGACTGAGTCTGCGATCCTTCACAACGAGTGCATTAGCAGACCACAGTTAATAGAATATACATGGTTTGGAGACTACATAAGAGTACAATAGAACTCATTATCTATGTCGGGGAACATTTATGCAAATAATTGTTCCTTATTCGTCACGTGTCTATTGTATTTTGAACAAATAAACCAATAGTAAGGTCTGAATTAACATGTTTTTCAAGTCACGGTTGAGGAGCTAAGTTAAGCCATTGCTATTGGTTAGTTGGACTAAAATACAATAGACATGTGGCGGATAAGGAACCATTTTTTGCATAAATCTGGACAATAACATAGATAATGAGTTGTATTGTACTCCCATCTAGTCTCCAAACCATGTATATATATTCTAATAACTGTGAGCAGACTAACGCCATGTTCAAAAAATTGCCGCGAAATGACATACGACAATATTTCACACGTGAAGATTATCGTACGTCCTATCAAAAGCAGCAGTGCATGTATGGGTTTTTTTTCACGGGTGATTTTTTCACAGGCATTTTTTCACAGGTGAAAAAAATTGTACGTCCAATCAAATTGCGTAAATTTAATTTAATCAGTGAAGAAAGATTTTTACCCACTATATTTGCCCACATTTCTGATTTAAGATTTATCTTAAGTAACAATTTAATCTCGATTTCAGGGATAGCCTAACTAATTGCCTTACTCTTATAAAAACGTTCGTGGAAATTTGAAAGAAAATCAACGAAAAACTGTCAAACACTTAAGAATACACTTAAGATCACTAACAATACCGCTTGCATTAAACAATGAATTTCAATTTTTTTCCAAGTGAAATCTGTAATCCAAGGCCACTATTGCATATTAATTAATCACTATACTAACCCAACGAGTGCTAGTTTTGAGCAGGATGCTTTCATGTGACCTTTTTTTCTTTTTCAGGCTTGCCTTAGAAATTCCCTGTTCTCCCGGTACCTACTCGAGTTCTGCGCAGACGTCATGCACGCCCTGTCCCCCCGGGAGAATGTGCCCAAGCCCTGATGGTAATAGTAATCGTGATTGCAGTCCGGGGGAGTACTCGATAGGTAGAGCAACAACTTGTACCCCTTGTCCTAGTGGATTCGCCTGTTCAAATACGACGAGCGATTTTAAGGTGGCTTGTCAACCTGGAACCTACTCTACCGGGAAGCAGGTGACCTGCAGGTCTTGTCCAGCTGGATCGTAAGTGACCTGATTTTATGCGCTTCCAATTTAATGCCGATGTCCGAGCTGGTGGACTTTTTTTAACATAATTTTATTGGTATATTTTCGTTTTGTTTGTTCATATAGTTACTGTCCAAGAACAGACGAGGGCCAAGTGATCTCCTGCGACAATGGTTACTACTCCGTTGCGAACTCCTCCAGATGTACAAGATGCCCCACCGGATACAAATGCCCGCACAAAAATCGAGAATTCCAGTAAGCTTGTCGTTCATCAGCTTCGTATCCAGGAGCTTTGTTGAGAAACATAAACTGCATAACGCATTCAGCTACTTTACATAGATCAATTGCTAAGAGCAGCGAGCGCTCGAGCGATGTAGGTCGTTGGCGATACAATATTTGGCAATTTTGACGTTTCGAAAACGTTTTTACTACATATATTGTCCTACAAGCTATCTTATGGATAATTATACACTATATATGCCACACAGCCTCAATTCGATAATCGAAACCCATAGAAACGCACAGAACCAGGGAACGAACATGGTGGAAGTGATGAGTAGGAGTTTAAATGACGATAGCGTTGCTATTTTCATGACGTATTCAAATTAGGTTTTTCATGGCCTCCCGATGTGGGCCAATACGAGACTAGGCCAACGTGAGAGTTGTTTTATAACGTAGATCATGCAGCTACAGCAATGTTAGCTGCAAACATCAAAGTCTCTTATGGCACAATTAATGTTTTTTCTATTTCTTTAGAGAGATATGTCCTAACGGTACATATTCACTAGGCGGACAGATCGATTGTACCCCTTGTCATGCGGGTTATGCCTGCCAGAAAAGGACTGAAGGTCCAGAAAGATGTATGCCGGGATTCTACAGTGAAAAGAACACGCCAATCTGCAATCCGTGTAAAGCGGGCTATCAATGCTCTGATCCTGCAGGTATGTGATGAAATATTTACTTGGGGACGTGTGGAAGTCAACAAATTGTTGTAAAGCGTTGGATGTTTAGTGATCTGGGAGTTGAAAGTATGTCATTTGTGGCCGTCGAGAAAAGGGTGTTGTTAGTGTTGGACGTTTGAGGGGGGGGAGGGACTGTGGGTTTAGAGTGCCCCTTGGTTTTTAGTGTTTGCCTTTAATAACTCGTTTACTCTATTCGTAAATTCGTGAAATATTTGCATCGCAAAATTTGAATAATGTTCATTATTAAATGCCTTTAATGTCGTTGCAATAGAATTTTTGCTGATGTGTAATACATAAATTTATAATCTGACGTTACTTATAATAATCACATTCGTAATTCCCTTAACTTTTTGTTTACTTGGTTTATTTGCATTAGGCGGATTGATTTTAGTTAGGTCAGCCTCAAGTGGTTCCATTGTCCCAATCAAAAACGCAGTGCATGAAGATGGTTGATTTCATCAGTCATCTTTTTATGTCAATTTTCAAGAGCATCATTGGTTATTTTTTGTCCCTTTCTATTCTTTTAACAGTGCCTGTAAGATGTCCAACTGGCACATATTCTGGTCCAGCATCTTTACTATGCCTCGCCTGCCAAGCCGGTTTTATCTGTAAAGAAGGCTCTGCTTCTTCAACACCAACAGATGGTAGGCGTTGCGGTTATACGTAACATTCATAACGTTGGGGCCCTTTTACACTTTTGCTGCGATTTTGCGCGCGATTCTCTTCTTTGTTACATGTAAAAGAGTGGATAAGTTGGGGATGTTTAAATAAGAGCACTTATAGGTCGGAACATTCATAACTATTCGCTTGTTTCCATCTATAAAAAAAAGCAGGGAATAAATGTATAAACGGGCGATAAACAACCTCGTTGTTTCACATTATTATACATGCTAAAGACAATAATAGTACAGTATTCCTTTTGTAGAAGAAAATTCTACGAAAATAATTCAATCTAGTTGTTTCTATTGAATGTGTGTGTGTGTTAACAAAGAATATAATGGTTTTTCGAATCTTCGTATTATTTGAATTTAAAACAGTTAAATTTTTGAAATCGAGGTGACATAACAAATGCCAGAAGGTGATGTGTTCAATGCCTTTTTTCCGCTTTTTTGTCTAGGTATTTGTAAACCAGGGGGTTGGTGCGATGGAAGGTCATTTCATCCATGCCCATTCGGCACTTATAATCCTTTGAATGGTTCCAAAACGGCGTCCCAGTGCATGGCCTGCCCGGCAGGCTACTACTGCATGAATACAGGTTTAGATTCCTACTCAAATTTCCCTTGTCCAGCTGGTCACTATTGCCCAACCGGTACGAAGTATGACACCCAGTTTCCTTGTCCGTCCGGAACAAATTCCACTCTTACCCAGCAGACGACTATCGAGACCTGCAAACCGTGTCCAGAGACCATGTATTGCGCCGCGGGATCGCAGTCGGGTCAAACCTGTCCGAAAGGTTATTACTGTCCGGAGGGTACCGGAGCTCCCCGTCGATACGCATGTCCGATTGGAACATATAGCTCCAGTCTTGGGCTCAAGAACGGCACCCAATGTACCGAATGTCCCGTTGGTCACTACTGTCCCGATGGATCTCAAAACCAACCTACCGTAGCTCCTATTCCATGCCCTCCCGGTACTTATAATCCCAAGACAAGGATCGGATACCTTTTGAACTGCGAGCCCTGTCCTTCCGGGTATGCGTGCCCGCGCGCAGGTCAAATGACGTATAACGACTCCTGTCAAGAGGGTTATTATTGTCCTAATGGAACCGTTTCACCATCACAGTATCCATGTCCTCCTGGGACCTACACTAATCGTACTGACCTCAATAGACCGGAGGAGTGCACACCTTGTCCACGTGGGAAATCGTGTGGTTGGGCAACAGCTGTGAGTTTTAACAAATGGAAAGTTTGTCAACAAGGACATTACTGTCCGTTAGGTTTGTATTCGTAATTTATTATATCATTACCTTTTAAACTTGTAAACCTATTGGCCTATTCCACAGGTTTTAGCGGTCTCGTCATATGTTGTGTTATTGTTTAGAGTTTATTTTAGTAAACCAATGACCAAATTTGATTTCAATATTAACTAAAAGGGTGGATTGGACACGCATGCGTTTACTAAAATGACTATAAGGCTGTAGAACGAGATCCAGAGATAGAAGTCCTGAGATGATTTGTATATGATTGCTTAATTTAAACAGATTTATCTGTTCCTTTTGTAGGTACACCGTCACCAACAAAGTACCCATGTCGTCCTGGTACATATTCAAACAGCTCGGATCTTTACGCTCCTGAGCAGTGCACCGAATGTCCTGAAAGGAGCTATTGTCCTGGGGGAGAACCTTACCCAAGGGGATTGTGTCCACCCGGTTATTATTGCCCTGCTCGTACAAGATTTGCTCAAGAGTTTCCTTGTCCTAACGGAACGTACAACCTGCACTATGGCAAATCAGACCGAAGCGAATGCCAAGAATGTACATTGGGGCATTTTTGCGAACTCGGAACAGTGCAACCAACACCTTGCCCTATAGGTAAGAAAATTGATATGAGTTGATATGAGCGTACAGTACATCAATATACCATTAAAGTTAGTATATTTAAAATTACACAATTAATATATTTCCATAACTAATTCACTGTATTTTAACGGGCATACTGGAACTGGGACTTTGGGATCAATACATAGAGATTACTTCATGGTTGGCGAGTGCGTACGATTTTTATGCACGAGTTGTGAAGGATCGCAATACGAACGAGTGAGCGTAGCGAACGAGTGAGTTCGCGATCCTTCGCAACGAGTGCATAATAAAAATCGTACAAACGAGCCAACCATGAAGTAATTTGTTTATTAAATGTGTATAGAGATCAATTTGACAACGACACGCTTTTAATATACAAAAACACAGCGAACAACAAAATCGAAACTTTATGCATGAAAACATATTTATTACCGTTCAGTTTCTTTGTAATTTTGTTCAATAAAAGTTAGACATTCTTTCCGAAAGATTTGAGATGTGCTGAATGTAAAAATATCTTGAATATGAGAATTATGTTTTGAATCTCACTCCTATATTTCGACGCCATCTTGAAAGAAAATGTAAACAAATTGCCGCCAAAATGACATACGACAATTTTTCACGTGTGAAGAATATCGTATGTCCAATCAAAAGCCGTGTATGGCATTTTTTCACACGTGAAAAATATCGTACGTCCAATCAAATTGCATGAAATTAATTTACACAGTGAAATACGATTTTTATTTCACCATTCTGCTGTGCATAAATCTCTATACACATATAATAAACGTATTTTCACTCTTGAGAAGACAGTCAATATTTTCACTCTTGCCTTTTATTCCGTACAAGAAAGTATATATTTGCATCTACACCATTCCTATATTTAATACATACGCATGGATGTCTCTGAAGTAATGGAATTAAAAATTTTGTTGATTCAACTTTACTTTTTATGAATATTAGGTACTTACATGCCATACGGAAAGAACATAACAGGAAATACGTCGAATGGCAATGCAGCGGGCTATCAAAACCACTGTCTTGCATGTACAATGGGCTACTATTGTTTGAATGCTACCATCAACCCTTATCCTTGTGGCAAAGGCAAGTATACTAAGTCTGGCCAATCCGTCTGTCCTTCGTGTCCGGCGGGACGGTACTGTGATTCGGAAGCCACGGGATTTGACGACATGGAAGCAAACAAAACATGCCCGGCCGGAAAATATTGCAGTGGAGGATTGAAAGATGTCAGTGAAGCTACGGATTGTTCAAAAGCACATTATTGCTTGCAAGGTAAGTTAAGCCTAATCCTGCCGACAATATACTTTAAACAAATTCCAAAAGCATGTCATGTATGTCGTATCTATAGCTTCAAATCGTCGAACTCAAATTTATTAAAGCTCCCTGTTATAAAAAAGATGACAGTGAATCGAATGTCTACCAACCTGATCCGTGGTATGGAAAAACAGTCTCAATCTTAGCTAGTTGCGATTGCAACCCAGTCTTGAGCTGGGTTGCTCTACACCATAAAGCTGGTCATCTCAACCAACATTTTAATTATTGTCCCTTTAACATTGACCATATAAAATTGTCAAAAGATAAATTCATCTGAGACAACCTAGAGTAGTATTTCATGTGTTGACTATTTTTCCCTCTGTTGTGTATAGGAGGTGAAAAGGAGACCCCCTGCCCAGCTGGAACGTTTAATCCTGAGGTAAACGGTTCCAGTTTAAAGTCGTGTCGGCCATGTACTGCAGGGTTGTACTGTTTAGAAAAATCAGAAAAGCCAACTGCTGAGTGCAGTAGGGGCTACTACTGCCCGACTAATATAACCGATGGCGTGTCCTCGACAATCATTGGCTCATACGGCCCTACTCAAGTTCCTTGCCCGCCAGCGACGTTTCGCAATGAAACTGGAGCTCGCACCGTTCATGACTGCTCGCCTTGTCCGATCACCAACTACTGTCCGCAAGGCAGCGAAGTACCGAAATCATGTCTCCGTGGGTATTACTGTCCACCAGAAGTGAGCGAGCCACAGCCGTGCCCTATTGGAACGTATGGAAACAGAACAAATCTTGGAGCGCTTGAAGAATGCACAAATTGTACCAAAGGCTGGTATGTATATGAATGTCTTTTCACACGATCCAATTTTGGTTGGATTCAATTCACTAATTCTAATGGATGTTTTAAGGTCTGTTGACTTGTCATGTATATCATGCAGGGGCAAATAAACGAAAGCCAGTCCTGTACTGGTTTAAGAGTGCTTTATCAATAACTGAATACATTTCATACGCTAGAATTGGATTGAATCTGACAAAATTGGATATTCGTAGGCGTAAATGAGAACTTGTCCAAGACCCGAACCTAGAGACACGTTCAGAACTCATTTTAGCCATATCGCAGCCAGGAAGGCCAAAAACATATTAATTTCCAGGAACGTCAACTGTTTTATCATTATGCATGATAATAATTTCCGACTGTTCTTGCTTTCGCGAACAAAGCCAACGAAACCTTATCACGTATTGGCCTAAAATACCGTGATCAGTCCGTGTCGATGTCTTAATACAATGATACAATGTAATGCCAAACAAAGTTACTATCATGATACTTTATGTCGTCTTTAGGTATTGTGATGCGCCTGGTTTACCAACTCCGCGCGCTCAGTGTGACGCAGGCTATCTGTGTTTGGGAGGTGCTTACACGAGTACACCTACGGATGGAATTACTGGCATGGTAAGATTAAGCTCGATGCATAACATTAGACAATTTTGAAGAAATATTTACGGACCTTTAGTTCGAAGTGAATAGTTTGTATATATTTAGATTGTTATCTGAATGGATGAGACTCGTCCAAATTTAGAAACGTACAGATTACTGGAATAGCTTTTGGATGAAAATTTAAAAACTGCAATTTGCAAACTGCAACAAAAAATAAAATTTCACATTTTTGTTACCGTAAGGTTAATTTACACGTAACTGCCTAACATAGACGCTTTCGACGTTTCGACGGAAGAGCCTTCGTCAGGATAGTACTTACTAACATCGAAAAGTGTTTTTCTATTTTATTAATTTGTTTCACAACATTTGATGCGAAGTCATCTTCACGCGGCTTCCTGGTTATATTTGATCGTATTTCCAAAACAAATGGCTAAATGATAGGATTTTTATGACGATTTCTGTCAAAATGATTAGAACAGCGAGAAAATATCTGAAATGATTATTTACGATTGATCATTTCGTTCTTTTTTATACGTCAGACAATAATTGGAACGAGGAAATGACACACCTGTTGTGGCATTGTAGGGTTATTCATATACAATGTTTATGTAATTTTTTCTCAATAGATTTGTCCTCGTGGTGGTTTCTGCATCATTGGATCCTACGAGTCTCAAGCCTGTCCTCCCGGCACCTACAGTGTGACAGGCGGGGCTACAAATAACCAGGATTGCGCAAGATGTGACGCGGGATTCTACTGCGCAACGGCAAGCCAACCACGTCCAGACGGACCGTGCACCGCTGGGTATTACTGCAAGGAAGGATCAATAACTCCCAACGAAACCATCACCGAGCCTGGATACTACACTCCGGAAGGATCGTCCGAGCCGCAGCCGTGTCAACCAGGATTCTATAATCCATCGCAGAAACAGAGCCGGTGTCTTCCATGCAAAGCTGGCTATTACTGCCCCAGCAACAAAATGAAGTCCATATCTGGATATGAATGCCCAAGAGGGTACTATTGTCCTATAGGGAGCCACAGAAGATACGAATGTCCACCAGGAACATTCAATAATTATACAAAAAGATCATCTCTCAACGATAGTTGTCAACCGTGCCCAACCGGATGGTACTGCCAGGGAGCCGCAAACACTTTGCCGACAGGTTGGTGATTTTACAGCATTCTGAATTAGAATCCGAACTATGCCCTGAAGTTCGTATTTTGTGATCTTTGTGAATATAAATTTATAAATTTTCAGAAACTGTATTATAAATATAAATTCGGTTTGGCTCGTAAATTAAAAGGAGCGAATGCTTAAAGTTGGTTATCATAGATCTTTATCAAAAAATTCAAAAACGATTTTTGTCGTAGAACTATAGCTTTGCCACTATAGACGCTCACTTTAGGTCACTTTTCCACACACTATATAGGTCACTGCACTCGCTTGTCACAAAAACTGAATTTTTGAGAGAAAAGGATGAGGAAAATGGCCTTGGATGGGCATCTATAGTATTTTGGAGTTAACCTTTGCGATATTTTGTCATAACCGTGTCGTTTCCGTGTTGCAATTTTGTAAAAGTCACACCATGTTTTAGAAATGTAGATTTAAAAAACGTCCCACAATGTTGATCTTAGTTAATATATGCGAGATAGAGATACCTGTGTGGGTTAGCTGTAAATGATCATCGTATTATATGGATATAGTTCTATGTGTGCTTCGTTTTTTCAGGGAAATGTAATGCCGGCCATATTTGTTTTGGTCGAGCCGAGAGCGACGCTCCAGCATTTGTAAAAGGAGAGTTAGAGTGGGGAAAATTGTGTGACCCAGGCCACTATTGTGAAGAAGGAGCGACATACGAAAAACGCTGCCCTAAGGGGACGTACAGGTACGCCTTATTTAGCTAAACAAACCTTGTCCCTAAGTATACTGGTATTTTTAGAGTGGTGAGTTAACCACCAATAGTGTTATAGTAGACTAAGTTTAGGTTCAAGCGGTAGGATTTAGTTATTTAGTCCACGAGTGTTATTGCCATACATTCAATGGCCATTCCCGCATCAATCTGGAAGAATTCATTAGTACAACGGAAAGAGCGCTAGCATCCCATATTATTAGGAATGGAAAGTTTCGTCACGAAATATTGCATGATGTGAAAATATCGACATTCAAATTTAGCATATTTTGTATAAATTAGTGCATAATTAATAGGATTAGTGGGAGGGTTTTCCACTCGTAATAGAAATTTTTTAACAACTTCGCGCGGCTGCATTTTCTCGTCACTTTTCAACATTTTCCAACAGCGGTGATTGTGTATATTACTATAACTGCAGGATACATAGACTAGAAAGTGTGAAATAGACTAGGTCTAGTCCCGGGATAATATACATATTGCAATCGTTTCGACAAATAGTTACTCAGTAGAAAGAGCATTCGACTAGTGAACCAAAGTCGGGTTTTCGATTCCCACCCTAGTGAAGCTAATTTTTGAGTTTGCCAGGTTAGTAAATCAAAGTACTGTAGCACCATCACAATGTTTTGAAACATATTTTACTAACTTTGCTCTTTCCGGCGGTACAATATCGCTTTGACGATGTTGCTTTGATTGTCTTTAGGTCAGAAAACAGTGGAAAAAAATTGAGCGATTGTACACTTTGTGACGATGGGAAATTTTGTAACGATACTGGTCTAACTGGAGTTTCAGGGGAGTGTTCCGCAGGTTACTTCTGTCTGAGGGGATCACCCTCCTCCACGCCTAACAACGGCAGTCATGGTGGGCGATGTCCAAGAGGAAATTATTGTCTAAAAGGAGCAAGCAGTCCGGATAACCCTTGCGAACAAGGTATACATGCCATTCAAATTGTTAAAAATGCACTAAATTATCAAGGTATACATGCCATTCAAATTGTTAAAAATGCACTAAATTATCAAGGTATACATGCCATTCAAATTGTTAAAAATGCACTAAATGCACTAAATTGACAAATTATAAATTCATTCAAGGACCAATGTCAAAATGCGTCCTTAAATTTTTTTCCTACCTCGTGAAGAAAAAATAAGGACGGGCCGAGCAAAAGTAGGCTTCTTACATACCAACTGAAAAGATACCTTGAAGCACCGTAAAAGAGTGTCAATTTATATAATCAAATTTAATCTTGGTCGCGTGCAGTGACGCTAAAACTTGAAGGAAAAAAATCTCAAGCAATCAATCCATCGATGAATCGATTATAAAACGTTTTTTTGAAAGTATTCGCGTATTCTCTTATAAAAGTATTTCCACACCCTACTTGAAAAAATGTCACGATTGGACTACCAAAAAATATCACGACTGAATATCGTCACTGTGCAAACAACATTTAACAGTGTGTTATAAATTTGGTTTGATTTTTAATTTTATTCTTATATAAAATTTACGGTTACGAAAATTTGGCTATGATTTTGAGGTAGTAAAATAAGTCTTTTTGAAACAAAACAATCCCATGCTATTGTTGAATGATTCTACGACTACCAGAATCATGTAATTTATTCATTTCAATACCTCTCAAAGTCTATTTTACGCTAAATTTTGGTAACTGGGCTCATGCATGTGAATAGCCTCGAAATTAAATTCGTCCGCATAAATAGCCCATATCTGTTATTCACTTTAATTTTCTTTTATTTATGTATAAGCACAGGTCATTTAACAGCACACCGAATTATATTTTAAGGTTACTATGCGGATGAAACTGGATTGTCTCAATGCAAAACATGCCCAGAGGGCAAAAACTGCCCACGGGGTACCGATTACCCGGAACCTTGCCCTCGTGGAGATTACTGTCTGAAAGGAGATAATACAAACCAACGGGGCGCCCCAGAACCGTGCCCAAAGGGAACATTTGGCAGTCGTGATGGTTTAAAAACTAAAACCGAATGCACGGACTGCACCCCTGGCCACTACTGTGTCCAGTCAGGCCTTTCCAATGTCACCGGCCCGTGTGCTGCTGGCTATTGGTGTAAGACGAAAGCATCAACGGCGACACCAAGTTCTAATGATAAAAGTGGTCCGAATGGACGCTGTCCATCTGGCGGATACTATTGCGAAGCGGGATCATCGACCTTCCAGCGCTGCCCCGTTGGCAGATACGCCGAACCAGGTCGAAATGGACTGAGAAGTGCCGACGAGTGCAACATTTGCAAATCCGGACACTACTGTGCTTATGGTAATCAGACGGAGGCGACGGGAAAGTGCGCTCCAGGTTATTATTGTACCGCGGGTTCCCCAGTCCGCAAGCCCACGAATAGTACTTTTGGCGGAAAATGTTTCACAGGATATTTCTGTCCAGAAGGCAGTTCCTGGCCAACGCCGTGTCCCGCGGGAGAATACAACAATGAAACTGCTAGGGAAACATGTTTAGGTTGTCCTGCTGGTTTCTTCTGTACTATTAATACGACTTCACCCTCCGAATGCCCAGCGGGCTACTATTGCCCGCACAAGACGAAGACCAGTACGGCAAATCCTTGTCCGGCAGGTACTTTTAATAATCTTACATCACGTACATCGCTGGATGATTGCCTGCCATGCACTCCTGGTTCTTATTGTGCTACTAAAGGTACGGTTTAATAATTTATTATATAATCTGCTTGTTACTGCCTTGCTCGCGCCAGGCTCCGCGCATTGACATTTTGTTGGGTTTTGTTTGAACGCTGAACGAAGTTGTGATTTTGGACAAATAGTCTTTGACTCCTTTAACGTAAAACTTTTCATATATTCTTGCACGTTCAATATTTAGTTGACATCACTTATCAATACAAGTTAACACAAAAAGCGTTCGTCTGCTGTTGTGTTTTGTATCCGACGATAAAGTGCTAGTAACAACGGAACTCCAAAACTTGAGTATGAAATCACAAGTAAAGACGAAACAGATTTATTTAACGGGAGTTACACTGCTTTTTATAGAATCTGCTCATAGCAGCAGACTCATTATCGCTTATGGTTCGACCTCGTGGGCCCAGTGTTCAAAGCTCTGCAGCTTAAACTTAAACTTAAACTCAATTCCGCATAAAATTTTGCCAAAAGTTGCGAAAAAAGGTGGAAAATTTTTTAAATCAGTTTTCAAAATCCCGGCGACATTTTTACTAATTTGGGTTTATATGTTGCATTAAATATCTTAAATATTTGGTGTATTTAGTGTATGTATACACTTCATATTCTTAGTGTTTTCCATATTTCTGACTTAGGTTTGAGCAGTGTGACAGGCCTCTGTGACGGTGGTTACTTCTGCAGCAACAGATCAATAAGCAAGACACCGGGGAACCTCGAGGAAGGTGGTGGACCTTGCCCTCCGGGGACATACTGTCGATTAGGTTCCCCCGCACCAATAGAATGTCCTCCTGGCAAGCGATGTTCGGCAGCAAGGGATGAACCCGACGGAGACTGCTTCCCAGGCTACTATTGCACGGGTGGTGCTAATGTAGGCTCACCCACTGGTGGTAATGGTGGTGATCGCTGTCCTTTAGGAGCCTATTGTCCTGAAGGAAGCAAAAATTACACCCGTTGTCCACCTGGAACATACGCAGACACACGGGGTGAGTATAACGCCATTTTGCATCATTAACACTCGTATGTTGGAAAAAGGCTTTGGATATCTTCCGGGATAGGTCGCTTGAATTATTGCTGCTGTAATTCGAGATAAATGCGTACCTATTGCCGAAATACAATTAGTTGTGCAGCCATTTTCACACCTTTGCTCTCACTTAGCCATTACACAAATGTCGTTTTGAAAATATTATCCAGAACCAAGCGTTGAGTCCAGTGTATGCGTATACCGTCATGGAAAGGATATTTGATTTTTTACCTTATGAGTTTAGCTAGTTCGAGTGAAAGTCGGCTTTACACTGGCGTATGTCTAAATCCATAACCAGCTCGAAAAATATATGAACTGTTCCAAAGCGTCGTTAATAAACATGTATTTCGATTTTCATCCTAGTTACTACCAAAGTATGTTTTTGAATGTATGCGGAATTTATGCTATTGTTACATGGTTGATAATTTATCTTTGCAGATAATGTGAATATTACCCAGTGTAAGAATTGCACGGTGGGAAAGTATTGCAAAGGCTGGGGTAACCCTGCACCAACAGATGACTGCGACGAAGGGTACTTTTGCCCGCCCGGCCAGGTGATGCCTAATCCGAACGATTTCATTTGCCCGGAAGGTCATTTCTGCAAAAGCGGATCGGAACGTCCGACACGATGTGATTCAGGCGAATACCAAGATGAGAAACGGAAAGGATCTTGCAAGGTTCGTAGTCGCAGAGCGAGTGATGGTGGCTCCTGCGGAAAACAAGAGTGCAAGCTAGGGGTGTTTGGAGAAGGGGGTGACACCCCCCATGGACGTTTTGGCCTTTATATTTATAGTCGTTCCATATGAGAAGCTTTGGTCCGTCCCGTTTACTATCACGTATAAACATCTTCTTCAATTGCTTGCATTAGCTCCCAAAATGTGCCCCTGGGAATTTAATTTGGTTGGTTATATTAAGTCTGTCCATTTCAAAGCCTACACCTTGTACTCTGAAAAAACGGCCGTTCATTTTTGCACTTAAATTATTAGGTTTACCTCAACATTAATTTTAGATATGTCCCGCTGGGTATTACTGCGACAATCGATTGAGTCCGGTGGTTTTATTCAAGAACAGTTCGTGCCCTGTTGGTCATTACTGTCCTTCCGGCACAAAGACAGCGTTCGAGTACAAATGTCCTCGTGGAACATTCAGTAATGAAACAGGATTGGAAAACGTCACACAATGCAGTCCATGCCCGGGCGGATTTTTCTGTCCGGAGCTGGGTCAGTCGATGTTTTCATCACAATGTAATGCAGGTAATTGAATAATTATTTGTTCCGTTGAAAAGTTAAAAAAATACAGCCGCATGATATAAAGATAAAAATTTGGAGTTAGGCCCGTTTCAGA
Organism: Dendronephthya gigantea; assembly: GCF_004324835.1. NCBI lineage: Eukaryota > Metazoa > Cnidaria > Anthozoa > Malacalcyonacea > Nephtheidae > Dendronephthya > Dendronephthya gigantea. The sequence goes on along the minus strand of NW_021163249.1, from coordinate 119,559 downwards.
CGTCGAACTTTTCATGTGCCGATTCGAATGTAATCATTTGAACTTAAACAAGAACTTTAGCTCGTTAACAATGGATTCGGCACATTAAGAGTTCGACATTTGAGACAGGCCTTAGTTCATAAACAATGAAATATGATCGAAGCCAATCAGCGTGCCCTGTTTGGAGGGTGCGGTATAATTAGATGACCCCCTAGACCCCCTACATATAAACTGTATAATTACTGTGATATGTGGTGTGGTCGTCTAAGCATGGTACTACTATACTGTATCTATAACCTTCCTCACAGGTTATTACTGCCGGAGTGGGGCATACATTGGTACGCCTGAATACCACCCTGAGAATACAACCATCTGCCAGCCTGGATCCTTCAATTTTTCAGACGCAGGGCCCTGCCCACCAGGTAAGCTATAATAGCATTATATGTACTGCAGCACACTATTTAGTCAGTGCAATGTATAGTAGCCACCTTATAAGCAAAAAAAGATGTAATAAATTTCTAAGTGTGTCTAGGTAACTACATATACTACATATAAGAATATAATTAAAACTATATACAGTAACCATATAATACTAAAATTGATCGCTTAGCTTTGAAATGCACATTCCATGTCTTCTTACAGAGAGAGAGAGAGAGAGTTAGGATCTGGGCACCGTTTATCTATTTAAACACATCTATTTAAAATTCCCAAACCAAACTTTTTTCAACATTTTACCTGGGATCCACGCTCCAGTGGTATAATTTTCGAGTTTTCTTGCACGAATTCCCCTTATACTGTCATAGAATTTAAATTCACATGTCATTTCATTCTTTGAAGGTCGTTTTTGCCCGCAAGGTACGGCCGAGCCTGAAAAGTGTCCGCCCGGAACATTTAGCAACCAGACAAAACTCCAGTCCAAAGTAGAATGCGCAAACTGTACCGAGGGAATGTTTTGTGATGATTACGGATTGACAAAGCCCTCTGGGAAGTGTTGGGCTGGATACTACTGTCCGAGTGGAGCAGATCGTCCCGACTACGTAGCGTGTCCTGCTGGAAGCTTCTGCGTTAACGGAAGCGTCGCTGGGGAGCTCTGTCCAAATGGGACTTATAGGAACATAACAAAAGGAAAGAACAGAGACGATTGCTTTGCGTGTACACCTGGTAGCTATTGCGATGGTAATGGTCTCGAGAAACCATCAGGCCCGTGTGGTGAAGGGTGAGTGCAGATATGATTGCATCAAATACATCTTATTTCGTAAATATGCATGCTTTTTACATTGGGGAAGGATGCATTTAGTTTCGCATGCACTAAAGGACGAGAAGTAATAAAGATTTTCCCCCCTTCTCTGCCCAGATCCTAGGTAATACTAATTACCTAGGGAGCGAAGTAGCAGCACTTCGTTGCAAATCAATGTAGATACCAACGTAACTATACCGATGTAACTATAGTATAGTGCAAAGCACAATGGAGGATTTCTGGGTAAATAAAATTAGAAATTTATTACAAAAAGATAGATGAGCTGAGGTAATTTATATAGACATGCACTTGAGTGAGAAGGGGTTCTATAAGCATGCATGTATTGGCGAAGCGCCCATAGAGGAGGAACCTGTGTGTTCACTTCTGATGATAATAATTACTTTCGCTTTGCCTTTCAGTTACTATTGTCCGAGTGGTTCAAAGTATGTCAAACCACCAGGTTTTCAATGCTGGGTGGGGCATTATTGTCCTGGCGGGAATCCGGAGCCGATTCCATGTCGTAACAACAGTTACGTCAATTACACTGGAGCTGTTCAGTGCGTGCCTTGTCCCGCTGGGTATTACTGTGTGATTGCTGGTACTACGGTTATATGCCCGAAAGGTGAGTACATAGGTCATGAGAGATCAGCGTTAACTTTAAGAAGGGAATGCCGTCGAACAATTTTATTGAACACAGCCTGTGCATGATAATTATATCCTTTTGAATTTTCCGCTTTCTGATTGGACACATGCAGAGCCAAATAAATAACTAATCTATTATTAACATATTTCTTTAGGATATTATTGTCCGGCTGGTACAGGTAAGGACCTTAAATCGTGTCCTCGTGGTACCTACGGCCCAGAAAATGGCTATTATGAAGTATCTCAATGCAAACCTTGCAAGGCTGGCATGTACTGTGGCCTAGAACATATGAACAATGTAACCACAAAATGTGCGCCCGGTCACTGGTGTGAATACGGAGTAGATAGACCTCGACCAGTTGGACGAAATAGCAGCGATGTAGACGCTATGTATAATAATACGTCATGCCCCCATTACGATGGAAAAGAGACTGGCTTTGGTGGAATTTGTCCTCTTGCAACGTATTGCCCCGAAGGTAACGTCTTTACTAGTTAAGCCTGGTTTCCATATGACGTCGACCTGTCGCCGGCTCATTTTCTGTAATCATCCAAGGAGAAAATGATTTCAGAAAGACAAAAGATTACTCTCATCAATAATCACCGACAATAATACTTTGCCGACGTCGGCGTTATATGGAAACCAGGCTTTAACCTGCACCGTAGAACGAGAATGAACGAATATGCAAGTATGCTAATGTTTCATTGAAATTATGAAAAGCTGATTGGTTTGCATATTTAGGAATATATGTACGAATCAATCAATCACATTTGAACCAAGTGCGTAAACATAATAGAAAGGAACTTCATATAGAAATAATTAGCATTAAATTTAACTCGACTTTGTGTGGTTATTCTAATTTCATAACATGCCGGTTAAAACGTATTTTTAAACCCCAGGAGCATAATAAGTTTCACAGCCACAGGAACTGAAATGCAAATCAGCAGTAGCTGCTAGGCAAATTACGGTTATTTGCTGCAGTTTGCAGAGTCACTGTTTAAATTCCCTGTGAATTCCCTATAAATACAAATTACCATTACTGTTCATCAATTATCGTCACCCTGTTACATGCATGGTAATATTTATAACCGTATACACGATATCACAGCACAAAATTACATCACCAAAATATATATGCAATATGTTATGGCTTAAAGTTTAGAAACGAATATGATAATTAAACTTGTTTTAGCCAATGGAAACCGTCTATATGAACGATTGTGAACCGTACTCTCGTTCAGTTAATGAGGCTACTCGTTCGTTCTCGTTCTACGCTGCAGATTAACTACTAGAAGTTTCAAGTTTTAAAAGCATCTTTTGACCATAATGGCGGGCGGGAGGTATATTTTGCCACATTACATTGCAATATAAACGAACTGAACATAAACGAATGCACGAGATTCTAACACAGCTATAGGTGAAACAATCTCTTTCCTTATGCATGCCTGTCCAACAAAAAGCCCTTGACAGCATGCAGTGGATTCCAGTAAGATATACAATCCATCATTTTACGTCCCCATAGTGATTAAATTTTGGCATAATTTTGGTAAACACGTAAAATCGACCTCAGAAAAGATCAATTTTTCGTTGTGTACAACCATGTTTTTTTGGATAGGTTGGCTAGGTTGGCTAAATAAATATATATGAGGGATGTAAAGAATGCCTGTTTTTCCTATTATCAAAACATTAGTATAGTTTTTTGGGCATATGCGAATAGTTCTACATAATATCGGTGGTCCTGTACATTGAACGAGATATGCGCAGCGAATTGAAATAAGTCAAATTTTTTCTTCAGGTTCCCAAAGACCCATACCATGTGCAGCTGGAAGCTATGCGCCTGTAGCTGGACTTTCGAAGTGCAGGGATTGTGCGGAAGGTTATTATTGTCCTGAAAACCAGTCATCGTACGACAGTTTCCCGTGTCCTAGGGGATATTACTGCCCCAATGGAACAAAGTCTCTGTACGATCATCCTTGTGAACCTGGCACATATAACAACCGTCTTCGCAGAACCAAACCAGAAGATTGTGTCCCCTGCTTGGCTGGCTATTTCTGTCCGGAATGGGGTAAGAGAAGAAGGCAAATCAAAAAATGAATGAAAAATAGAAGCTAGAGACGCAAACGAATTCGGATGAAAGAATGAATTTAACTGCGTTAATCGTGTAGGAACACGGGTTCGGGTTGTACCACAATAAAACCTGTTTATTAGGCCCATTTTAGACATAGAACTATTCATGTACCGAAACTAATTCGATACGACTTATGAAAATTTCGACGTTTGAAACGGGCCTTAGTATGAGTTGTGAAACTTAGGAGTTGTGAAACTCCATACGATTGTTTTCAACTTGCCAATCAACCTGTACAAGAATTAAGCTGTCTTGTTTGGGAGGGGGGGGGGGGTAGACTCTAAAATGCTTTCCGCTCGAAAGCAAGAATTCCCGATGTGTTTGTGCAAATATCAATGATGATATTTTACCGCGTAGGTAAACGTCCTGATTCATTCAATTCGACATTCGACATTCAAATTTACCTTTCTATATACGCCGTTAAATAATGATACGAGGGTATTACTATTACTATTACTATTAAATATTAGATCATTACGGCTCTCATATAATTAGACTTTACTAGCAGAAGAGACAATGCATCATGGTTTTGGGGTCGTCCTAAACACTGCCTCATAATGCAGTGTCAACCCAGGTAGTTAGGCGGTATATAAACGCTCACTGATGTGGGGTCAATGATATCATGATTCCGTTTACAGGAATGGCTGAACCAAACAAAACATGCGATGCAGGCTATTACTGTCGTCGAAGTGCAAAATCAGGGACTCCGGATCAAGGAACAGATGCCAACATATGTCCTCAAGGCCATTATTGTCTCAACGGTACTGGCGAACCTTACAATTGTCCAAAAGGGACCTTAAATAAACAGACAGGTATGCTTAAGAAAGATATACATGTTCGTGATACTGATAATATACAATATATTGCATCAATAAATGGAGGATCGCTTCATTATTTTCCCCGTTTCGAATACGTTTGATATGTTTTGAAGTTTCAATATTTCCATAATTCCTACAAAAAGACAGACCCGCGATTTACGTACAGTGGCTCTGTTTTTCTATGCAATGTGAAATCGTTCACGACCTTTGATGCTTTGTTTGCTTCGTCCGTATTCAGGTTTAAAAAAAGAAGATGAATGCCAGACATGCCCAGCGGGCTTCTATTGCTCCCAATATGGCGCGAATACGACCAGCGGTTCGTGTGCACCCGGATACTACTGCCCGCCTGGCTCCGTCACCAAGCAACAGGAATCTTGCCCCGAAGGAAAATACTGCCCACGTGGAAGCGAGAAACCACAGTTATGTCCAGTTGGCACGTATCAACCAAATAAACGTCAGGATGATATTGGAGACTGTCAGCTGTGTACTGAAGGTATTTAAAGCATACCTGAAGGTTTTGGCAACAAAAATCTTATGGTTTTACATATAATGAAGTACCTTGCATATCCAATCCAAGATGGCGGATTTCTCAATTTTACCCTGACAATTAATATGTTCGGATTAACTATGAATGTTTTTTTCCAGGGTTTTTCTGTGCAACTCCTGGTCTTGGGAACTACAGTGGTCCATGTGCTAACGGGTCTTATTGCCCAACCAACTCTAGTATATCCACACCTTACGATTGTCCCAAAGGATTTCATTGCCCAGAAGGAAGTCCGCGGCCGAAACCCTGTCCTGCTGGACAATTCACTAACTCGACCTCGACCAGCAAATGCGAGGCCTGTCCCCCCGGATATTTCTGCTTGCCATTATTGTGGAGCGGTGCTGTAAAGAATGATTCAAAAGGTTACGAAATCTGCCCAGTCGGCTTCTATTGTCCGGAAGGAACTGGTTCTGACCTACGTCCTTGTAAAGCAGGTATGAGTCAGTTGATAGGAGGAGAGTTTCTTGCGGTGTGGTGCTATACTGGTACGCTTGCATGTTGATCGAAATCAAGGGCGAACATGCCGTGCTAATGATGAAAGCTTTTTGTTGTTTTTTGTTGTTTATTGAATCGTTTTCGAGAAGCCTTACGTGTAGATAGAAGACATCTATTTTCATCTTTCTTTTCGACAGCTTGAGAATAGCTTGCAATGCTTATGTTTACAACTCAAATTCAAATTCCATCCTGTGATTTATTTCAGGTACATTCAGCAACAGAACTGGACTGTTTTCTCAGACTCAATGCACAGACTGTACCCCTGGATTCTTTTGTGACGGAAACAACTCAACTGCGCCCACTGCACCTTGCTCCCCAGGATACTATTGCACTTCAGGTAAACATTTCAAATTACTATCTTAGGATTTGCTATAGTTCTGAAGAATCCTAAATTGAAAAACTGTGCACTTATACATATATACCATTATGTAATTAAAGCAAATACTCGAATTTATTGGTCGAGAGGAGTGCAAAATGAGTGTTAATTGGAACTTAGCATTTATACTCATTTGATGGAAATTTAATATCTCTCTATTCTTCCAAATTGATAAGTGTGCGCTTTGCATATTTTAATGTTTTTTAATTATCCACGAGTTATATACGATTAGTTGTATGATGTATGCGATTGTCATTCTGAAAATGAAAACGAGTCTCACTCATTTTGCTGATATCAAAGTTTAAAATCCTGTATTTCACATCAGACATTTGTTTTAATCACGTACGTTGGTGTAAGAAACGTATGCGGCGGGTCGTATTGTGTAAAGTGACCACAGGCATAGTGGGAAGCAATGGGGATCAAATTATTCCATATCATTACAGGCGTCGCTGTCGCGAAACCGTACATCGGATCTTACAATTCTACCAACTACGCGTGCCCGCTGGTCAAATATCTCGGCCAGTATGTTGGCATTGGAGACATCTGTCCTGAAGGTCATTTTTGTCCTGGTGAAACATCCACACCTAAAGCATGTCCTCCTGGAACATACAACGATGAAAAGGGCCAATGGCAGTGTAAACGGTGTCCTGAAGGATTCTACTGCCCGTCAAAAACCGTGTCTTTTGTCAACAATTCGTGTCCTAGTGGACATTATTGTCCAAACAACACTCGTTATGCCCGTCAGTATCCTTGTAACGAAGGCACGTACAATGCCTTGACGGGTAAGTGATGATGCAGAAATATTTGTTAGCTTTGAGGTCTGTTCACACGATTCAATTTTGTCGGATCCAATTCACTTCTGAAGTATGGAAAGTAATCTGCATTGTTTTCTCTGCAGTTCATTACAGTCAACAGACTATGAAAAACCGTGAAAATTTTCTTCATAACAACTATGCAAAGCATTTTGAGTTAGTTGTGACTGTTTTTGAAACCAGTACATTTATATACGTGAAGATATTTTTAATGCAACTATTTCAAAACAACCAAACCTCGAAATCTTTGAGTCTCTTCAACTGCATGGAAATTAAATGAGCTATAGCATATAAAGGATACTAGGTGTATGTGTTTCGGATCAAACTTAATGGAGGAGAGTAATGTTACGTATGTTGCGTCGGTAAATGTTTTATTGTTTTATTCATCTTTTGTGCATTTCCCGTTTCAATATTTTAGGGGAACGTTCAGCGGCGTCATGTACTTCATGTACTCCGGGAATGTATTGTGAGGGTGATGGATTATCCTGGCCGACTGGACCCTGTAGTGCTGGATGGTTCTGCAACGGTAGCGCTACCAGAAATATGACCACGACGCATGGCGGACGCTGCGAACCAGGATACTACTGCCCGAGCGGATCTGATAAAATGGAACCTTGTTCCGGCGGCTCTTTCTGTGAAACGCCAGGTCTCGCTCTTCCTACCGGAAACTGTACGGCCGGGCATTATTGCACTTTGGCTGCCAAAGTATCCACTCCGAATGATGGAATAACGGGAGGAGAGTGTTCGCGTGGGCACTATTGTCCAACTGGCTCAGCGTTCGAACATCCGTGCCAACCCGGGTATTATCTGGACTCTCCGGGGGCAACCGAGAAGTCATCTTGCAAATTATGCTCTCTGGGAAAGTTTTGTAATGGAACCGGGTTAGAGGTTCCGACCGGGAATTGTTCATCGGGGTACTTCTGCCCCGGCGGTCAAGTTAGTTCCACTCCTTTCAATTACTCATGCCCTGTCGGACACTACTGCTTGAAAGGGGATAGTAAGCCTCGGCCATGTCCCTCCGGTACGTATCAAGATAACCCAGAGAAATCCTCGTGTAAGCAGTGTCCAAAGAAGTTTTACTGCAATGCAACGCAAAGTCCTGTCGTGAACTACAATCCGTACGTTTGTCCGCAAGGGTATTACTGTCCTCCGGGGACAACGTTTGCTGAAGAATATGCTTGCGAGATAGGAACCTTCAATAATTTGACCGGTCGCGCATCGCAGTCAGAATGTACGAAATGTCTTGGCAAGTATTACTGTGGTCAACCTGGACTGACCTATCCAAACACACTGTGTGCTGCTGGATTCTACTGTAAAGAAGGTTAGTGTGAACACATGTTCCCCGGCTTTAGTAGATAAGTGCATGTTATGATATATGGTTAGTGTAAAAGTAAATTCACTGGTGATTGGAGTGAAAACTAGATAAAATTAAACGCCACGATTTTAATTAATATTAGCATTGCATTGTTGAACGGTCAGTAAATGTTTTAAAACTCGTTACCCAAATTGACCTTTTGTGGACCAGCACGTGATAAGTATTGACCAATGAAGACACAGATCTAGAGGAGTATAACTTTGACATTTTTTCATGGACGGTGATTATTTACACTTTCATTTTACACTTTCATAACTTTTCATTCATCGATATAACCTGAGAATAATTACTGACTAAAGGCTTTTATGATTACTTTACATTATTTTACGAAAGGTGAATTCAGTTAGGTATAAGTTATATAACATTTTGTTCGTTCTTTTTAGGTGCTAATATATCAACACCGTCCCAAGGGGAAGATGCAAATATATGTCCCCAGGGATATTATTGTGAGGAAGGCACTGCTGTTCCTGATCCATGCCCGGCAGGCACATTTAGCAATACACCAGGTAAACCAAAAAAAGAATAGGTCGGTAGTAATAGAAAATTTATTAGATTTCATAACTGAATTGACTACTGATGTGAACTGCGAGTAAAAACTAAATCCCGAAAAAATAAATTATCTGTAGAAAAAAGAATTGATCCAAAATAGAAAAGTTCTCTAGGAAATTTTTTCAACCAATAAAAAGTTGGTTCTGTTAAATGATTAAATTGGTTCTGTTAGATGATTAAATTTAAGGTAACTAAGGTTTAATTTGAATTGGTTGTTCTTTTCACAATGTATACGGTTGTCATTCATTTACAATACACTGCGCTTTTGCTTTTGCTCTTGCTCTTGCCTGCTCTTGCTCTTGAACATAATTGAATCAAATTTCGAAGCAAAATTGACATGCATAATTCTTTTAGGTTTAAAGAACTCGTCATCTTGCACTCCTTGCACAGAAGGTTATTATTGCAGATATCCCGGCTGGACGAACGAAACCGCGTTATGCCAGCAAGGTTATTACTGTCCCAAGTTTTCCACATCCTCCCGGCAGTCGCAATGTCCGACCGGCAGGTATTGCCCCACCGGAAGTCCTTCACCGAGACTATGTCCAACGGGGACATTCTCAAATATCACGGAATTGTGGATGGAATCCCAGTGTAAAAATTGTACTCCTGGTTACTACTGCGGCTCTCCAGGGGGAAGTTCGCCGTCAGGAAGATGTATGGCCGGATATTATTGTCCCGTTGGGTCAAAAACAATCAGAGAAGTTGATTGTCCAATTGGATTCCATTGCCCTGAAGGTATATTTTTGTCGAACTCATCGGACTAATGTGAATCTGTACCGAAATCTGTACCGAAATCTCTAGAGCATGATAAGGACTGGTTGTGTTATACTCATTGTTTTAAATGATATACAGTTTGGGAAATTTTAAATTGTATCCCAATGTTTATAAAATATTAATGTTAGATTAATTTATACATTAATTTACATTACCATACAAAATCGGTCTCTGAAAATCATGCAGCGACAAATTAGAAACTAAATTTTTATGTAGTTTACAACTATAAACTTGTACATTTGTTTTACTAAACTCTTCCTGAATACACCATATTAAGTATGTAAAACTGCACAAGACTTGTTTCGAGACTCAAAAAACAAACATATTTTTCAAGTTGTCTTCCATGTACAAAACAAACATTTACCGGCTTGTTCTTAACCAAAAAATGTATTGTTGTTTACTCTATAGGTAGCAAGACCCCAAGAGATTGTCCTTCGGGCTCGTTTACAAACACAACACGATCATCAGTTTGCCAGCAATGTCCGGAAAGATATTACTGTATACCCAACAATGTTACGGCTGGTTATCCACAGTCTGGCTATCATGCTTGCCCGAGAGGATATTTCTGCCCACCAGGTAAGAGAAATGAATGCCTAGCGCGCACTTAGTCGGGTGTGCAGGCTACATTTTAGACTTCACTACACTCGGCACGCGGCATGGCTAAAATGGGTATTCGTACCCAATTTCACCCATTTTATTTCTGTGAGTATATTGTAAACGGAGTCTAGGAAGATATTAGCCTTTCCTTGTTAAGCAGTGCCAGTGGTCTCATTTCTTCCCTTCTCATTTCTTTAAAACGGTGCAATTTTCCCTGAGCAATTCTACTTTTGAGAGATGTAAATTTGTGACTACGAAACTTTCTCGAATTCTACGAATCTTTCTTGGCGCAAGGATAAAAAATTATTCCAAAGCACAAGTCGTCCATCCTACAAGGTTTATTCTGCAGCATTTTTTTAGTAGTACGTGCATGTTACGAGCTCTTGTTTTAACAATCTCCCTCACGTTCAGCGTACATTCTCACTTTTCCTTTCTGCCAGGAACTGGTCTTGACTGGAAGGCATGCCCGAAAGGATCCTACAGCAATTCTACTGGCCTCAGCAAGGAGTCTGAATGCGAGCCCTGCGATGGTGGATATTATTGCGATAAATTGAACGCCACGAAACCAACAGCCCAATGTTATGGGGGCTATTACTGTGAATCTGGCGTCGATAGGCCCGATCCCATTAATACTGGCAATGCAAGTAGCTTTACCAATAACTGCAGCATCTATGGATATCACACTGGTGAGTCTTTTTAGCATACAAAGTTACTTGGATTACATGCAGTTAAAGTTATACCGCCTTCCATGTTTGCGAATATGCGCGTAAATATGATCGTTGCATTTGGTATACCACATTGAATAATTATAGTCGTTAGAATAATGTATAGTCTGTATTTGACTTAGGTACCATGCCTGCTTGCATCAAGTTAAAGAATGTAGTTAATAGTATGCATTTAGAGCAAGATTTTTAAAATTTTTGAAATCTATAGCATTGCGATGTGAAAATTTTTATGTTGTTCGATGCATCCTATTTTATTATTTATTTAGGTTTTGGTGGAGTTTGCCCAATTGGTCATTATTGTCCGCAAGGCTCCGTCATGCCAATCGGATGTCCCGATGGATCCTACCAAGATCGGCCTGGAAAAACCCATTGTAAATCATGCCCAGCTGGTTACTATTGTCGAAACAATGCTTCGTCGTATATCAGTAATGAATGCGCCGTGGGTATGTAACAATGGAAGTTTAGAATTTGGCACGGTGCGGCAGGGTTGTCTAATTGCTGAATAAATAAGCCAAATATTATTATTATAACCTTTAAATTACTGTTCAAAACATAGGGCGCCTTTGACAATGCTTAACTGTATAATCTCACAACCCCGACAAGGATTTGCTCTGTCGTTCCTATTGAATTTGCGACAAGAATGTTAACGCATCTGCACTGAAATCATTTACCAGAAATTAATAATATATCAAAAAAAAATCTAAACTTACAAAAACAACTATTCTGCAGTCTTATTTATTCGGTTCTTTGAAGTTGTTGTCATTCTTCGGAGTTTATTTTTTTCTGAATTCAAACCATGAGACACTTATTAATCACCTAAACCTGTGTTTAGTAATGGTCTGGTCTTCCACTGACAGGTAAGAATGTGTTGCCTTAATTAACGAACACGTTTTACCATTGTTTTAGGTCACTATTGCTTGGTAAATACGACTCAGCCAAAGCAATTTCCATGCCCACCTGGGACATTCAATCCAAAAACGGCTCAGGTCAACCGGTCATCGTGTCTCAACTGCACACCTGGGATGTATTGCGAAGGAACTGGTAACGAGTATCCGACCGGCAACTGTTCGGCAGGATGGTATTGCACTGGTGGAGCCGACGTATTTCAGCCTCCTGGAGGTACGTGCTTTGCAACCATTTGGATTTAATTTAAATTAGGCTGATTCACTTCAGGATTTGTCATGTAAACTAGCAACTAGCAAGTTTGGTACTGATGGAAAGCAGAATGCCAGAATGGGAATAACACTCTTCATTTGTACCTTTAGGCCACTGCATGCCTCTAAGTCTTATTTTCATATGTCTTAGATCATTAACAATGTTAATTGTCGGTCGGCATTAATGCTTAAAATGTTCAGTTTCTCTATAATTTTTTTTTTATATAAATTGTGACGTATGAAAAACATTTATTATGGAGCTCTGCAAAATTCCTTATAAAACGCCCTACTGTGAATTAGAGCTAGCATTAATAACATAAACAATCCCTTACATTTGGAGTTTGGAGCCTTTTGTTTGCGATATTGGTTTCATTCAAATTAGACCCTATCCATTACTTAAGGAAACAGACCCAGTGCTACTATGTTTTCGTATATGAAGTTTTCAATCGTAGCCCATTATGACCTGTACGCCTATTCTCTATCGAAATGACCGACAATTAATTGGCAATTCCATTATAGACCATTGTTTACCTGGCTTCTACTGTCCAAACGGTTCATCATTCCCGATACCGTGTGATCCTGGATCCTATTGCAAGACTTCTAGATTGTCAAAACCTACTCATGAATGTGAAGCTGGGTGGTATTGTACCTCGGCTGCCATAGATCCGCAACCTGCTAATAACATCACTGGGAACATCTGCCCTATGGGCAGTTTTTGTCCGCGGGGATGCAGAGCGCCGCAACCATGTCCTATTGGTACTTTTCTTAACACAACTGGAAACAGGTAAACAAGTATTCCTATGAATTTGATTGCATGAAAGGTGGGACTGAATGACGTCCATTGAAAAAATTTTCGACCGTTTTGGAGAAGTCAAGCGTATTGCATTGGCCTTTTGATTGGGAGGAGCACTTGTGTTGCAGGAAGTAACACCGGAATTTTTTTCAAAATACATGTAATACAATAAACAATTCGCACGTTAGACTAACTGTTATTCCCGGCAAGGCGGTGCAAAATAATTATCCAAACCTAAAAGGAAGACACAGAAATTAATAAAATGCCAACGTTTCCTTGCGAAATTTTATAATGCAACAAAGTGCAGCAAAGTTTGCAACTTCGTATACTTTAGTCATGCGTGAAGTGTCATCGCTTTTGGCTAAATCAAAATAAAGAATACAACAACATCAAGAACACTCACCACGCATCGTTTTATTGTGTAAAATATTTTGTTAACTAGTCTTTTCACGGTCTGACGTGTAAACATATTGCCTAAACTTCTTATCATTCCTTTTCGGTCTGTTAAAAATATCAAGAATGAGTTATGAGGAATGCTTTAGCGTCATTGGTCGCCATGTTTGGCTTCATTGGCCAAACGTAAAAAAAATTGTCAGTCCTGAAAAAGGCACAATGCTTATAGAGTGAGTGTTCACTCATGAAATACCAACTAGTACTTAAAATTACCGCGATTTTTTAACAATATGCTATGCATATATGTATTCGATATATATTTGCTATAGGACTATATATTTGTTCCCATGATATAGGATGCATGTTTGGAATCGACGTAGGTGCTTATTTGTCTACATTGTTGAGTTTAAGCCAAAGCATACGTTTTGCTACACCTAATTTGGGTGTTTTGGATTTCTATTTCTCTCTAACAGCCGTTGACTAGAATATTAGAGACCTTAAGATTGACGGCGATGACATTTGAAAGTGAGCCTTGCAGGTTTATGACAGCTTAGTTTACATTTAATGCTTCAATTTTCATCGTCGAGATTTCCCAGCATTGAGAGAGCTAATTGTTAAATGACGAATACGAAATTTTAGCATGCGGTTAGCTGTTTACCGTAAACGTCAATCTCAGAGTGCCTATATATTGTCTATGAATCTCCCCTGAATGGCTTGCCAAACGAGAATGCTACTTGCGACTCTCTCGTCGGCATTCTCGTCTGACCTGATTTGAATGCTATTCCTTCATGCAGTTGTATTTGCTTGGTTTAGGAATGCTACAGACTGCCAGGATTGCACTCACGGATGGTATTGCGGTGGAAATGGTTTACCTGCTCCTACTGATCATTGTGATCCGGGATATTACTGTGATGGCCGTGCAACAAGGACGGACTGGAAGCCATGTCCGAAAGGTCACAAGTGCTCAGGCAGCGATCAGCCACAACCTTGCGTTGCTGGCTTTTACCAAAACGAAGCGGCCAAATCTGTCTGCAAGCGTTGTGAGCCTGGCTATTACTGCGAAGATATACCCGTCACGAACTATACACAATACGAGTGCCCAGCTGGACACTATTGCCCGAGACAGACTGAATCTGATACACAATATCCCTGTCCGCTCGGTAGATTCAATAACGCGACGAAGAGGACCGAACTTGACGATTGTATACCATGCACTGGTGGATTCGCGTGTGATGAACCCGGGCTTACCTCACCCTATAGACTCTGCTCGGCCGGGTATTATTGCAGACGTGGTGCGAACAGTACAACGCCAAATCTTGGAAACGATGCCAATATTTGTCCGGCGGGTTCTTATTGCCCCGAAGGTTAGTACGCTCATAACATAAATTATTCCCTTAATCATCATCGTTGGTGTGTAAATAAGGTTCCTTCAAGGTGGGAAATGCCTCAAAATTTCCTATAAAAGCTTCCTTTAAAGAAACGTAAAGTTAATAATTATAACCAAATTATGTTGAAGATATTTTGATCCCAACTACATTCACCCGTTTTGTAGGAAGATACCAACGTCTAATGCGAACCACAATTCTCAATATTTTTTTTCATCTCGCTAGTGACCTCTATATGAACTGGAAGGCGCCATCTTTGAAGCCGTTTTTCGGACGAAATAGGTACCAGTGCATGCCAGCCCTTTTCTATTGTTTTCGTCTTCACGGTCGACGATAGCGTACAAAGGGACTGGCACTCAGTTCGGCTTCACATTGGCTTCAAAGATAGTGGTCAAATAAGCGTCAGTTATTGTTCGAGTATTTAAAAAAATTGAGCAATTTCGCAATAACGCAGAAGAAATGACGAGCAACAAAGTGTTCCAATTATGGAAAATGTATGAAACCAGCTTATGTATTTAACATTTTCTTGCTATTAGGAACAGACGAACCAAGAGAATGCCCAGTCGGAACGTTCCGAGGTACCGACGGCGGACAAGTATCCAGTGATTGTCAGAATTGCACTGGTGGTCATTTTTGCAACAAAACCGGCTTAACGGCTACCGCTGGTCTGTGCGATGCTGGATTCTACTGCATCGAAGGTTCATCCGATCCACGGCAAATACCATGCCCCGAAGGACGTTACTGCGAGCGTGGAACGTTTCATCCTAAACTCTGCTCTGCCGGCACGTTTTTAAACAGCACGATGGGAAAAGCATCCGTTGATTGCATACAGTGTACCTCAGGTAGCTATTGTGAAACAAAAGGTCTGACGACGCCAACAGGGTATTGTGAGGCTGGTTATTATTGTCCTAGTGGCAGCTCGAACAAGACAGCTATTGAGTGTCCGATTGGTACGCACTGCCCGCAAGGAAGCGACATATACAGAGCCTGCGCTGCTGGAATGTACACCGATTATACCAAAGCATCAATTTGCCACGTTTGTCCACCAGGATTTTATTGTCTTCCAGAGAAGGTTGTTCCGGGTAGGCGAAATTTAAATTTGTCGCATGTAAATGGCTCATTAACAATTTTATATATAGATTCTCACTAACCCTCTTTCATTCGAACGAAATATTCACGAAATTAAAGTACCTTCTAGCTACCATCCTGTTTGATTAGAACTAAAATTAATAGCAACACATGACTTTGATTAGATTCTGTTTTTAATAAGTAATTACGTAAAGAAACTCTTAGAATGTCTAAGAATAGAACATAATTTCGCGTGATCCAAGTAGCTAACACCAGTATAAGATTTCTCCAGAGGAAATATCTCGATAACTAAGTGAGATGTATAGGGAAAAGCAGTAAAATGAGTTGCTGGGGACTCGAAGGTACATAGAAGTATATTCCAATATCCTTTGGTACACCCGTAATGAAACGTAACGTAAGGCAAAAACGCATTTGTTTTAACGTAACGCTACCGTTTTCCAGGTGATATATCAACTGTAAAGACAATTTGCCCGCCTGGATTCTTTTGTCCAAACGGAACAGGCTCGGATTGGCAAGCCTGCCCGCCTGGTACATACGGCGCTGCAAGTCAGCTTAGCGAAGAAAGACAGTGTACACCCTGTGATCCCGGGAAGTTCTGCCGTGGTTCTAATTTGACCTCGCCAAATGGCGAATGCCAAGCTGGGTACTACTGTTCACGTGGCGCGGCCGTGCCCAATCCAGTTATGACAAACTTGACCTACTGTCCAGCGCATTTTGTTCACGTTACTATTGGCGATATATGCCCGCGCGGGCACTTCTGTCCGAAGAAAAGTGAGATGTACAAGGGTATGCTACTTTTTTCCATTTTTATATTAATCAAACCAGCATTTTCAAAAATTATATAAAACATTATTACTTCATATTCATTGAAAGGAATTATGTTTGGAAGTTTAACGGCAAAACTCTATAGCCAGTATAGGTAAAAAATTCCTACATTTGCATAATACTTGCTGTTCATTGCCTTAAAAACACTTCCTACCAAGGTTAATAGGTTTAAAAACCTTAAACAAGGAGTGCACGTGTTTTTTTTTCTGAACGAATATTTATTCAAAGTCAGCCTGGGTTTGTGTGCTGTCTTTCGTGCGCACGTGTGTCCATTCTTCTGTGTTAAGAAATGTTAATATTATCCTAAGGAATTTCAATTATCAGCAGTTTAGTCTTTCGCCTTTAATTAGTCAGCTGGTATCCAGCGGTGATTTCAAAAAAGTTAAATTGTCATTGTTTTAGGCTGTGAACCAGGAACGTACAATAATGAAGAAGGCCAACATGAATGTAAAACTTGCCCTAGTGGTTATTACTGCTTGGGGAATACAACAGACTTCGTGCCATTCGTTTGTCCAAAAGGGTATTATTGTCCATCCAGGACTCCACATCCTAACTACAGGCCATGCCCGCCAGGCACATATAATAATCTTATGGGAGGACAAAATATCTCCGCCTGTCAAGACTGCAAACCAGGATATTACTGCTCTGGCTGGGGAAATATTTTGCCAACTGATCCTTGTTCTGCAGGTAGGTTAGGAACTTGTATAACGTGTATAACCTTGCATGGCATGTTCACAACTGAATGAAAAAACCTAACCACACTCCATTGTCGTAGGGATTACAAAGTCGATATACAATGGGTCTATTGGTTTTATCTATGATTTTATCCAGTATAATTTACTAAAATAAATTAAAATGCATAATTTCGTTTTTAGGTTGGTATTGTCCTGGTGGCAATAATGTTTCTCAACCACCGGGCTATGAATGTCAAGCTGGCTTCTACTGCCCACTGAATTCCTCGAATATGACTCGCTGCGACGAAGGTAGATACTGTCCAACTACGGGTATGTCCACACCCGGTCCTCTATGTGATGCCGGTTATTACTGTCCACTTCAATCGGCATCTTCCAGAGAGAAGGATTGTCCACCTGGACACTTTTGCCCCAGCGGAAGTAAATCCCCTTCGCCGTGTGACCCTGGGACTTATCTACCACGTGCGAATCACGAGAATAAATCTGAATGCATTGAATGTACAGCTGGTATGCATTGTAATAGAAGTGGCTTGTCTACGCCATCTGGAATGTGCGAAGAAAAGTACTACTGTCCACCGGGACAAAGGACTTCTCGGCCTACGCAATATTTCTGCCCACCTGGGCACTACTGTCAGGTAAAGCTGAATGCACAATCTGTCATACATTATAATCTGTCAAATAATTATAAATTTTGCGGGTCAACCCTTTGCGGTACGATTACTGCGATATTCTATGATCTGTTGTTTATACCCAATGAAGGAGAAGAACATCATTTCTGACGGATACAGTATTTTTAACAACTGACCACGAACTGAGAACATCGTACAATGAATTACATTGATGAAAACAAGGCTTTAGATGTCCTTGTAGAAATTATAGAAAAATGCTTCTAAAGATTACAAAACCTTCTTCTCAACTTTATTAATTTTTTTACCTTTTACCTTACTTAAGGTTGGTTTTGAAGAGCCAAAACGTTGTAGCAACGGCACCTATCAACCAAACAACTACAGCGCGTCGTGCAAGCCATGTGACGAAGGATACTATTGTGACAACACTAACTCACCCGTGTACGACCTGACTGGCTCGGAATGCCCGGAAGGACACTATTGTCCACGAGGAACCAAGTTTGCTACTGAGTTCCCCTGCTTGCCTGGAACCTGGAGTAACGTCACGAAACTCGTGAAAGCCGATCAATGTTTCAAATGCCCTCAAAGGTAAAAACGGTTAAAGAGTAAAGTTCAAACAGTCATGTTCAGAGTTACAAACATATATATTCATAGTATCTGCGGCCTTAAAGTTTTGTAACCTTATTTTTTATGTCATATAATTCATTTTAGATACTATTGTCAAAGATCTGGACTAAGCTCTCCGCAAGATTTTTGCTTCCCAGGCTTCTACTGTAACAAAACCGGCACTGAAATACCGAACCCACCGGAAGGCGAATGTCCTAGAGGGTATTATTGCCCGAGAGGGAGCTATCTTCCGGTACCTTGCCCCAGAGGATCATATACGAACTCGACGAAAAATGGAAACGAGACTGACTGTAAGCCCTGCAGCCCTGGTAAATATTGTCAGGCCAATGAGGGAGTAATGAGAGAAAGAGATTGCAACCCAGGATTTATCTGTTTAATTGGTGAGTTAAAAGTACATGTCCCAATTATCTGACAAAATTTTCCAGGCAACACGGCTCTTATTACGGTCCTCATGGCTTCTATGCTTTTGAACTGCTGACCGCTTAGTGGCTGTGTTTTTTTGCCGCCTTAGGTTAAAATGCATTATTGTGGTTAGGTGTAAGATTAACTTAACTTATTAACCGAACGCGCGAGATCTTTACCGAGAAATATCGGACCGAAGTCTTTTTGAACAGACCGAGCTCGAAGAGCGAGGTTTGTACAAAAAGATCGAGGTCTGATATTTCTCGGTAAAGACCGAGCAAGCGAGGTTAATAAAAAGTTTATTATATGGCATAAGGCATGCATTTGCACTTGAAACAAACAAAAAATGCATGAATTCGTATTAGTATCCTGGTACGCATTTGATAAAAACAAAAACAAAATATTGAATTATTTAGTTTACCTAAACTGTCTGGAGACGTCTTATTAATTTTAAAAGCAATTAAATTTTCTCTTGAGCGTTTATTTGTGCCTTTTTCATTCAGAATTTCTCTGTTTTTCCGTCTCGTAGGGGATCGCCGGTAACGCCTGTCCATTACGGGAAAGTGCCCGTCCATTACGGGAAAGTAATGGCGTGCTGAATATTCTTCTCGGCCAATCACTGAGCTCCATTTCACCGGAAATCACATTTGCCATGTAATAAATAGCAAATAAATCCCATCCCGGCCGCTTTGATGTTATCTCTCTGAAAGTTCAACTCCAGTAACCAAAGTCGCGGATTAAAATATAATATGAACGATACTTATTTTAGTTCCTCACTTCCTTTCTTGATAAATTTGCAGGATCGACGGTTCCAAACCCAGTCAATGGATCTCAGGGATATAGATGTCCAGCAGGACATTATTGTGAAGCAGGAGCTGTAAGGGAAACACCTTGCCCTCCGAAGAAATTTGCTCGGTCTCCTGAACATGAAACTTGCTTGTCATGTCCACGGGGTTCTATCTGTCCGACTAACGGAACCATAAATCCTCTGCCCTGCCCCAAAGGACACTATTGTACAGGAGGAAACAATAAAGGCGAAGAATGCCCGAAAGGAACTTACAGACCTAAATTGTCAGGAGGCTTTAAGAACGACTGTTTGCCATGCGATGCTGGCTTTTATTGTGACCGACCAGGTCTGGACAAGGTGAGTGGACCTTGCTCCGAGGGTTACCGGTGTCTTGGTGGAGCAAAATCAAAAACTCCAAGTAATGGGGATAACAAGCGTTGCCCCAAAGGACACTATTGTGTTAACGGAACGACCCGCGAAGAGAAATGTCCAGAAGGAACAATGCGAAGTACTGATGGGGCCGCTACGATCAAAGACTGCAGTCCATGCCGACCAGGGTGGTATTGTGACAAGACTGGCCTTGATCAACCATCCGGAAAATGTGATCCTGGGTACTACTGCCCGGAAGATGCTCGAACTAAAGTGTCTTCTCCCACGGGCTTCAGATGCCCACCGGGCCATTACTGTCCTCTCGGGACGGCTGATCCTAAAGGATGTGATCCTGGCTTATACCAACCCAATAGGGGAAACGATACCTGTTTCGCATGCCCTTCCGGAAGATTCTGCCTCGGTAATACTAGTATACCGGAGGTCTGTCCTCCACATAGTTACTGTCCCGGCGGTACCATCGAACCAATCTTCTGTCCGAACGGTACATATACCACCAAGAACACTACCGGATTGTATAACGCCACGCAGTGCTCGCCATGCATCGTCGGACATTTTTGTCAGCGGGGTGAAATATCAGAGAAATGCAGCGCTGGGTATCTTTGCCATCAAGGTAATCCCACTCCAACACCGGACGGCATCGATAAGACAATTGGAGAAATATGTCCTTACGGATTCTACTGTCCTGCTGGTGCCACAGATAAAGTAGCTTGCTCCAGGGGGTTGGTAATCGATAAATCTGGAGCTAAGTCACTGTCTGACTGCGCACTCTGTCCAGCTGGGAAAATATGCAGCGAGAATAATACGCTAGCTGTTGCTTGTACGGTGGGATTCTACTGTCCATATAATGCCACCATGAAGCCTTGTCCGATAGGGACTTATTCCAACACAATCGGGGCAACGAACAGCACCACTTGTAAACCATGTCCGCCTGGTTATTGGTGTAATCGGCCAGGTACGTTTTATTATGTAAGGTACAGTAGTTGTTATGGTGTAACAGTCTTTGGATTCCGGGTTCCAACCTTTAAATAATTTTGGCGAGGCACGGTCTGCAATTCGCTGTAAAAACTTTCTTTTCATAATCATAATCATTAAATATGTCCCTATTCCTGTGATTTAGTTTATTTAAGGCAACTGACCGTTGCCTTGAAGACATCTTCAGCCTTCACCCCCTCCATCCCTTACCTCTCATTTGCTCTAAAATATCACTACTATATTGATCTCTTTATACTCAGGAATGAGCGATTTCAGCATCAGTCCATGTCCAGTTGGTTTATTCTGTAACGAAGCCATCATCAAACCGACGCCCTGTCCTAGTAATGGAACATACCGGAATTCTACTGGTGCTGGTTCTATCGAAGAATGTTATGCCTGTCCCCGCGGATACATATGTCCTTTCAACGCCACTGTCTCGCCCATAGCTTGTCTCAACGGAACCTACTGCCCGCCTGGATCAGTTGAACCGCGAAAATGTCAACCAGGATTTTACTGTCCGAGATCAATGTATCAAATTACCTGTCCTTCTGGCTTCTATTGTCCGCTCGCTCTATCCTATGCGTTGCAATGCCCGATGGGGTATTATTGCGATCCTACACTGCTGAATAGAACTGGCGGTGTTATCAAACCAAGTTTATGTCCCAAAGGTAATGTTCTAAGGGTGGAGGCTCACTGACAAAGTGCCTTGAAAACATGTCACATCGTACAAACCCCTTACATTGCTGTACCATTCTAAATACCCATTGAGTGAGCAAGTTAACGTAGGAGAAAGTCTGTCCCGTCTTTGTCATGCATCAGTTTGCTTTGCAAAGGTACATAATTATATACGCTAAACTACCCCGAGTTGCATATCTTTATGTCTGTTGTGGTTGTTCATAATACAATTCGAAACATCCTCGAATAGCAAATATTTATTGCAGTATTTGGTTTAACTAAAGAAGAATTAAATTTTAATGACCACGTTTACCGTAAACTTTCTTATTTGGACAACGGCGTTTAAAGGATGATTTCAACGGCATTTTATTCAAATTAGAAGGATGAAATCTAACACTATAGCTAAAGAAGCATCATAAAATTAATGGTAAAACTAAAATATTTAGTGCGAAACATTGTGTTGCATAATAATATTATTTATTCAAAAGTTGTCAAATTCATAGGGCTTTACATTTTACAAACATTTCAAAACATACGCTCAACAGTCTCATTCATTCCAAGATGCTCTCTCTGTTGTGTTAGAATTTGTTTTTTTTTTCATTCATCACAAACACTTACGGTATTCTGGGAACCAAGCTGAAATCAGCGGTAATCTTAGCTATTTGTGGGTAAACAGTGCACATGCATGAATAATGTCCGCATTTTTTTAACTTTGAATTTTTCATTTAGGTTACGAGGAGATTCCTGGCTCGCATCGTAAAACGCTAAATGATACTTGTCAGATCTGCAAACCTGGTCACTTCAACGACGATCCTTCCACGTATCCTTGCCGGAAATGTAAAGCGGGTGTTATCTGTTTCAAAGGTAATGTCGTAAATTAAATTCGAAACCATACCGGATATTAAAGATTCTTACAGAAATGCGTGGGAAATTTTTATTCGTCTTGAGACTTTTCTCATAATTATGTCAAACGTGGGTTGCAAAGTTTGGTTGGGATCTTCGCGGAATTTTCGCGTTCAACGTCGTGAAGAAATAGGTCTATTCTTAGCAGCAAATAAATTTATTCCTGAAAGTAAATTTTTGAAGTATGCACTCCGTACGAGTTAGAATGTACCACCGTTATCTTAATAACTTGAATATTACGTCAGAATATTTTTTTCTTAAAACTGAAAATTAGGAAAAATCGTGTCGCGTTGGCCGAATCGTGTTTAGAACGTCGAGAAATAAAACAAGATTGTTTAATTTGATGAACAGTTTTTTATTCCCTAATAACCATAAATCGTTATATGAACTCACTTGTTCCATAAATCTATCCCCGTACTAGTATAAATTAACCCATATTAAATTCCATTTACGTTTGGTTTTTTTCTAGGTGCCACGACGGACGAACCTCTCGCGAACAACTCTCTCTACGGAGTGAAATATACCAAGTCATTCCCTTGTCCTGTTGGTTATTATTGCAAATCAGGTGACGTCGTTCCAACGGCGTGTCCCAATAAAACATACAACCCTTTGGAGAGGCGTTCCCGAAAAGAAGAGTGCTTGCTATGTCAAGTTGACCATTATAACCACCTTACAGGACAGAAAGCCTGTTTCCATTGCGGAGGACAAGCCAAACAGCCATATCTTGGTCAAGATAGATGTCAGTGTAACGGCTTACATCGTGTCTTCATGGTAGGTACCATAACTGTTGCTGATATAAGGGTCATAGCCGTAATAAAAGCTCAAGTAATTTACTCGCTTTTACAATAATGGCGGTTTCTCGTGATTTGCGATCGAAACCATTATAACAGGCCGATTTGTAATCATTGTACACTTTGCATCACGGTGTTGATTTCTGCCATAGCTCGGTAAAATCTTTTATGCCCATGCATGACAAAAATGTGATATGTATTATATATGTATTCACTGTATTACAACTGCCTATTACCTTGCAACTTTGATTCTTACTATTTGATCAACACCCGCTTCGCGGGCGCACGATTCATTCCGTTCTCTCATCCTATCTTGCGAAAAAGAAAAATAGAAATTGTAAATAACGATTTTCGTTCAATAATAGTAATAGCGAAGGAGCTGTTAGTTATAACTCAAGTCTTCCCACTTATTTAGCCAAGCGATCAGACTTGCTTATGCGAGAAAGGCTTCAGAGCCATGGAAGGTCGTGAATTGGATTGCGTGAGAAAGCTGTATCCATTCTGCCCTGAAGGGACATGGCGATCTCAAGCCGGAGACTGTTTAAGTAGCGATGAATGGAGAGACTATTGTACTTCTGGGGTAAGTAGAAATCGGTTGATCGATGAATCGTTTGCTTGACTTTCCAATGCATTATTGTATACCCAGCTTCCTTTCGTTGACAAAGTTATGTGGCAATTTCATTTCTTGTCTATTTCATGTGATTTAGTTATTCTAATGCCCAATGACATGTAGTCTTAATGGGACAACACTCCCCCTCATTTATGACAAAGCTCAAAATCGGCAAATAGAAAGCAGAATATTTATTCGTTGAGCGAAATGTCGATCAAGAACACCAGTCGAGTGTAGTGGGGTCTGGGGAGGCAATTCTCTATATAGAAGAATGGGCTCCTCCCCCCCCCCTCCCCTCACCATGCCGGTGTTGTCAAATTTGCATTTGCAGTATTTATTTTGTTTCCGAGTATCCGTGAGATTTTAATCCGCAAATTTCGTTTAAGGTCTGTAACAATGGAGATTATGTTGGCTTCGATCGCCAACTTGGACTGTGTAAATGTCAAGTGGATGACTTGGAGGATATTTGTGATAAAAAATGTCGCCGACTACAGGAAGATCGTCTCGAACATATTTGTGCTGAGAAACCATATTTGAAAATAAATCCAAGTCAGGGAAGTCCGGTGAGACAGTATTTCGTTTGTTCGACTTTATTGTTTATACTGTTCCCGATATGAGCCTTGGTTTTGATCCAACGCAGGTTAAAGAGGGATCTCGTAAGATAATAGTTAAATCGATAGTAGCTGCTAATTTTTAAGTAGTTCACTACAGAGTAAAAAAATTGGATTTATTACGTAAATTGTACATAATGGTAAATTTGCGTAAGACTTGCTACCTGGGACAGTTGGCTCGAATAACGAGTTAAATAATGAGTTAATCTATTTATTTACTCCTCCATATTTCTTTCGTTTAGGTTATCCTCAACGATTTAGAGTCATACAGTAACATACCAAATTTCCAGGGCACATTTAGCAAAGACAAATGCTCAAAGCTCGATTCCGGTGGTCATCCATTCAATTTAGTCGAAATGGGAGGTACGTACCCTGTGCACTAAAGCTGCGAGCGTGAGTTAATGACCGCAATGTTTGAAACTGGGCCCGCATACTTCTGGTACACACTCACTATCATCTTTTCCACATGTAATGATCAAATGATTAAAATGCAAATTAAGTACCATAAAAATACCCTGTTGCCCATTTGTGTTTTATTATAATAATTTGTGTGACAGCCTTTTCCGGAGCATATTTTGGCAGTCGTCTACCTTGTCAAACCTGAATATTTTGAATCGCAAAATGTGCAGTGCCGGACAAGCACTGCAAGCGTATAAAAAATTCATTTGATGCCTTTTTCTAGAAAACGGATTCCTTGGAACCTACAATCCACCTGCAGATTTTATTTTGGATATCTTATCAAAGAATCGGAAAGAGGAAAACTCAACATCGCCGACATCTGCACCTTCCTCGCGGAGACGCCGTAGCTTGCTCGCGGTATCGACTACTGGTAGTTCGCTCTCCGGCATTGCCAACCCCACGACGTGCGTCAGCTATGGCTCCTCGATGATGTTCGTTGTCGACAACGATAACTATCCAGAGTACGACGAAAATAACTTGTACAACACCAATCCAGATTTTGATTCGGGTCCGTTCAGAGATCTGAAGGAAAGACACGAGCTCATGAATACCAACTCTACCTTGTTTGCCTTCAAGTTTGATTCGCCTGGAGTGTATGTGTTTAGGTCCAGTAAATTTCCAGATCATAAAATGGTATGCATACTGTTCCAATTTTCTGCTCCTTGACAGTGTATTTTCTCCTGCCAATATAGGCTATTAGGGTATTTTCAACGCTGAACTCCCGATATATAAGCACCTAGTACTAACTCTTCCGTTGTAGATGATCACAGTTCTAGCTGGAGGCCCTTGAAACCCTTTATAATATAATACATTTATAATATAATACATTAGGTCAATGATATATCAAATCATATCAAACCATGATTTAACCAACCCAACCCCCCCCCATGTTTCTTGATGCCGATTCATGTTTATGCACCGTTCTAGTAAATAACAAACAGATGAATCATTCAATTTCATTCGATTTAGTACATTCGTGTGATGGCGCTTGGTGCTCAGTGTGCTGAAGATGGTCCATTCTTCTCGACTACTCCGCGTTCTGTGATTCAAAACGGCATGGCTATATCGCAGGACATTCTGATCGTACCTGATTGGTTGCTAATTGGATTAATGATGGCCAGTTTACTGTTGCTTATGGTTATTCTAGTCATTGGACTGGTAAGATTAAATATTAAAAACTTTAAACTTTAGGTAAAAAAACGATTTTTAAATGTCTCTTATACAACATCAGTTTTGTGAGGACTGTCTTGCAGGTCCTATAGGAGTATACTTTTGTCAATAAAAGCATAATTCTCTTAAAGTCGAATAATGGTGACCTGCCGATGTCATCAGAATGCTCTATCGAAGCAAGAAAATGTTTATTGTAACCGAAAACATAACCAAATTGATGTGACATATATTAACATAACGCAAACGTTAAACATTTTCAATAATTATGTGGATACTATTATTTTGATGACATTGTGTTTTTTTTGTCATTTCCCAACGTATTGTCGTTCCCAACGTATTTCTCACTTGCGATCGCGTTCTTTTTTGCAGTTGATATTCCGAAAACATGGCTGGAGGAAAATAGTGTTTACTTCTCCCAAGTACAGGAAATTAAACACTCTGTACAATTTTGATGATTATTCATCCAAAGGATCTGCTGTTCATCCCTCGAAGAAACTTCACAGGAACTTCCATGCCATTGATGGCGCAGCTGCGGAAAATGAATTTGAAACTTCTCAAGCCGGTATATATTTATAGGAAGTTTTATAAAACTTTAAAAAGCTGACCTTTTATATTTTTTGTCGAAATCAACACTGATGATGCATAGATATGATTCCAAAAAAAATTAAAAAGGAATCCTCAAAATGGCAAAAAAATAGTAAAAAACGCGTTTCATTAAGTGCGTTGTTGCGATGGTAACAGTGAGGTTAATGTTGCAAAAACTTCAAATGAATTTGAAAAGACTTTGGTGAAAATTTCTTCCCTCTACCGCATAAGGTAATGGTTTCAGAATCATATTTATGCATCAGTATTGACTTGAGAAAAAAACCTATGGCAACCCCGTACCGTGGTAGCGAGCACCTTAAACTACATTTTAACTTACTTACTTCTTTCCGTATTTTTTATTGGATTTTTTTTTGCATGCAGTTGTTGGAAATGAAATGAAGTCGGATGAGTTTTGGGATTATGAGAAACAAGTTGATCTGGAAGCTTTCAGCTGTAACGAATTTTACTCAATTCTGTCCAAACAATCGCGTGATGTCACTTCCTCCATAGCTCGTCAAAAGGATCAGGTTTGTTATCTTCCTTTTTCAACTATTTCTACTCTTGTTGTTAAGGAATTTTTGAAATCACCAAAGCGACCATAACTAATCCATACTACATTAAGCGCTGTCATTCTCTGATTATTAAAATCTTGTCTATGAGGTATTTATACACCAACTGATATTCTGTCTTGATGAATTGTGGGTTCTCTCAACTGATTAGGCTAAAGAACTGTACCAGAAAGTCAACCAACAGACTGAGTCACTTCGTGGTTTATGGGTTGCAAAGCTGAATCTTCGTGGTCGTTCGGCAATTGCTTCACCAGAAGATTTGCAACTCTACGAGAACAAAAGGAAAGAGGTACGTATCTCTCTCTGAGTGCACTTCCTATCTCATTTGCACCTCTTCTGCTGGTTCTTTGTTATCGCTCTCGTATTCATGCAGTAATTCCCAATAAGCACAGAAAGATATTTTTCCTTAGTTAGCTCACTCACACTCACACTCTCTGAGTGCATGTGACATAGAAATTTTGGTATTACTGATCAATGAGAAAGTTCTTTCTTAATCAATGAAAAGATTTAAGTTGAAACATTTAGAATCAAGTTATTGTTTGACTGAAAATACCGCCAAGGAAAAATTGTGAGAAGATTGAGATCTCCCACTCAGTGTGAATGCTTTTACAAAACCTTTATAGCTCACAGAAAGGCTGCGAAATAAGGCTTTTTCTTAGTACTTGATTGCGTAGTTACTCAAAAATGTAATTCATTTTTAGTGCAAAGTTTGAGAAACTTTGCAGTATTGTGATGAGTGGCGAAAATTCAAACGAGTCAGTAAGTCAGTCAGACAGTCAGTCAGTCAGTCAGTCAGTCAGACAGTCAGTCATAGTGTAAACTTTACGGGGGGTAAGTTGATTTATGCGTATAGTAACTTTTTGTATATGATCAGTAATTTAAAGTTTTTAAATCCGTTTAACTTGCTTTATTTATTAATGCACTATACCCCTTTTGCAAAGTTCACCAAAATATTGAGGGATTTTGGCGGTTACTGTAAATTTTGAAGCATTGCTTTTCCGCGGTTTGGGTTTTGTTTTAAAGGGATTTGGGTAGAATTACCCCCCCGGAACACCCGATTCTTTCTTACACGTCGCAACTGCGCATGTGCCGTCGAGACGTGAACATTATTCACGATGTAAAGAAACGAGGAGCGACGAGCATTGCTTCAGAACATTCCGGGCGTAAAAATCGAGCAGTTCTTTTAGAATCTACGCACTTTATCAACTTATGTTATGAATTACGAGCATTCAATTCAACACAAATATAATTTGGAAGGTTTATTCCATAAATAGAGCTAAGAGGTCAGGAAGAAACGACGCTGTGTTGTTTATGTATTGATAGACTCTTACACGAATGTATATTATGTCGATAGCAAGTCGATACCTGATATTCTGCATACAGTTTACAGTACATAAATGATACTATACAAAACGGACATTTTGTGCAGTAATCAAATCATTTTGGCGGTATACAGTATTGATTATAAGTATATTGTTTTGTATCGATTTACGGGTCGAAGTATCCACATCATAGACATTAGATGCACCGCGGTTTATTTACATTATTTACAAGGCAACTATTTTGGCTATTCTTATGAAGTGACGGATAAATTGTAGCCATCATATAAATGTAGTGAATGTAGTCACAGTTGTTTGACGAAGAAAAGAGACTACACTGAGAAAATCGCGCCCGGTTTGGCCGGTTTACATGGGCAACTAAAATTAGCTATAATTTAATAGTGACAGTATCCGCGGCTAACGTAATTTGAGTACTTTGAGTAATTTCCTTTTGATTAATATTTAACCTAGTTCGTTATATTTTTACTGGCATAAGTCAAAATTTCTATGTTGGGACAAACGTCTGGTTGCTCAGGTATTACAGGGCATGAAAACTTTGCACTATCCTTGGATCCCTAGTATCTTTATTCATGCAGTCAATGAATCCGTACCATGATTTAAAAACGCATGGGTGTATGAGGACAGCATGACGAATCTGTTCTTGCTATTGCTTTTCGAAAAAGCGATATCCATAACTGCAATAACATTGTAATAACATTCATTGTAGTAAATTAGTAAATTCTGTTCTTATGTTGTAGCTCGATGATGAGGTTGAACGCAGAAAAGACCTTGGATTTACTTTCCAACAACTCCTTCGAAAAGAACTGGATATTTTAAATGAGGACGAAAAAGGCCGTGAAGAACATCAAATCTCGTTTACTGCTGCCGTTTCTGAAGCTATGCGTGTCTTGAATGGACTGACTGAAAATACGACGACGCTAACATATCTGGACAGACAAAAGTACGGCACTTGCAAACATGTCGTATTACAGCTTATTCCATTGCATATGCAAATTTCACAATCAAGTTGGTTGAAAAAATTGATGCAAAGAGCATGCAGTAGGAGATATGAAGATTATCATGAATGAATTTGCAAAAGGATAATTTTGTCCATTGCGGGCTAGAATTTACGATGATCTGGGGATACACTCAATGTCATAGGAATCATACGACCTGATTTTCACCCAATTTGTGAAGAACAATCAAGATTATCATTTTTCTTGATAATCGTAGACGAAGTATAGCAATTATAAAGCCTTAAACCTTTTAGAAAACCAGGATGAGAAAATATGCCACATAATTTCGCCTTCTCCCCGTCGTTATTAACTACCATTGTCGAATTCTAGCAATCATGCATATATACTTAATATAAATATTCTTTTTGCGACACATTTGCAACATGTACTGTTTCTAATCCGCAGAGTCAACGCAAAGGTGGATGCTCTATTACAAGACATGGCAGTGGAGGTGACCAGTGAATGCCAACGGCGCGGAACCTGGTCTTTGTTGGGTCAAATGACTGGTGCTCAGCTCTGTACCACCGATGGCAAAGAACTTAATTATAATGATATATTTGACGCGGACGGAAACCTTCTGACAGACGATCTCGTACGGCTCGATCCTTACACTGGACTGTTTGTCCCAAGAGAAGGGGCTTGCAATATGATGCTGGCCGATAAGTTTACAGTCGTTCCTATTCCAGCCGATTTCTGTATTCATCCTAAGACAGGCAAAGTCATGCCTATTGAAGGTGTGTTTTCTATGTCTTGTATATTTTCTTATCCGAGAATACTATTTTGTGCTTGGTCTTGACGAAACTGTATTTTAGTGTTGTACCGTACCGTATTGTACTGTACTGTACTGTTCTATGCTGTTCTATGCTGTAATGATCTTCGCTGTGCTGTGCTGCGTTTTGTTGTTCTTGTCCTCTGTGTTGTGCTGTGCTGATAAATCGTCATGTTTAATTGTACATTTAATAATTTTTAATTTTTATTCGCGTAGGTAACGTCGTTTATGATCCGGTAACCACTCACCTCGTAGTCACTGCGGATAATGCCAATGACGAAACTGGAAATTTGAGCGAAACACCCATCCCGTACATCCCTTATCCAGTAAATCCTGATACGGGCAACCCTGTGAAGAACAACTTTTCACAACACATTAAACCGAGTGAGATAAAATACGGAGACCCAACGAGCGACCCTAAAACTGGCCTTATTGCGCCAATATTGGGAGTCACCATTCATCCGGAAACGGGTGCTATCTACCCAGTAGGTGGTTGTCAGGAGAGTCCGGTTTCAGGACTGCCAGTACCCATTGAGCTCGGAACCATGATGTTTGACCCCAACACCGATCAACCAGTACCGGTTGTATCGATAACCATAGACCATCGCACTGGTTTTGTCATTCCCGTCGGAGGGAGTATGACCGAATCTGGAAAGGGTGAGGAAGTGCCAGTTATTGTAGGAGAGGCCTACATCGAGCCTTTGTCAGGTAGGAAATCAAGAATATTATCTGAGAAACAAATATTAGATTTTAACCTGATCCATTCCCGATGTGCCGGGATCATATATCAACCCGCGCATTTTTTCTGTAAAAAACGAATAGCATGTAAATCAAATCCACTTCAGCGCTAAGTTATTATCATGCAACGAATCCGTCATCTAAAGCAACGTTAAAGCCCGTTCACACGATCCAACTTTGCCGGATCCTATTCACTTCTGATGTATGGAATGTAGTTTGTTATTGATAAAGCAGTACGCATTGGCTTTAGTTAAATTGCTGTCCACATACGTTGCAAGTTAACAATATTTTTCTTCGTCGATAGGGCATACTCTCAAAGTCACTGGGGCTAGACTAATCGACGACGGCGATGAGAAGGAGCTGGAATCCATGGGAGGAGGTTATTCTAATGCACTTGATGTATGTGAGCTATATCACGAGTCTCGTGTCATAGATGCACTTCGTGAGTGGAAGGAAGCAACGGCTGGACACGAAGCATTGTCGGGACGTCACGAGAAAAGCATCTTAGAGACAAGGTAGAAAAATGTTATTTCTGAAGCCCACTTTCTCTTCATTAATTTAGTAATTTCACATAATTTCGCAATTTCTTAAAGTTAACAATTAATTTTCACTCTAAATTGAGTCAGGATCAACCCATTTTCTTGACATGGAACAAAAATAACTGCAAATGATACGACATTGTACATATCTAATACCAAGCACAAAAACCGACAAAAACATTCCGACTAAAAAACTCTCGGTATCAACAAATATGGTAACAAATACTCTCCATATCCACGTCAGAATCTATATTACGCCTTATTAAGTTTCATAGTCATCTCAACCGAAACCAATATCAGTTTGTCCTTGTTGATCCAAACGTTGAATTTTTAGGCTGAAGGAGTTGTCGCGATCCAAAATTAAAGTGAAAACGCACTTGTTGCGACGTTTACACGGAATTTTGAAACTCGAAGAGCAGACTACGGAACTCATGGAATCTGGCGGCTGTCCGGGGACATACGAATATTACGCGACCGGACAATTGTTGCCAATCTTAGTTGGAACCACCATGAGGGATATGTCAGGGTCAGGACTTGAGGTGCCCATACTTGGCATCGACAGGGATCCAGAGAGTAAAGAGATCATACCGTTGGGAGGATCGCTCGAAGATCCCCACGGTGGTGGACTGGTGCCAATTATGCTCGGCGAAAAAGCGGTTGACCCCGCGACCGAAGAAATGTCCACGATATGCGGCGTGAGGTTAAACAAGGACTTGAAGATAACAGAACCCGTAACCCTGTCTTCATCCTTGAGGAAGAAGCGAAAGGCGCATCCCACATTGGTAGGTAGAATAGGAAAAACACATAGCTTACACATCTTTTAATTCTGAGATATCGAAGCAAGCCACTCAGAGTTAGGCCTGTATTCTCACACTGATCTTCCATATTGAGATGAAATGTGTATATATGCCCAAGGTTTGTGTGTTTAAGCTATTCTTCTGTCTTTGTCTACGAAGATACGACTTTCATTCTTGTTTGACCG
The DNA here is from genome assembly GCF_004324835.1 of Dendronephthya gigantea. Lineage (NCBI taxonomy): Eukaryota > Metazoa > Cnidaria > Anthozoa > Malacalcyonacea > Nephtheidae > Dendronephthya > Dendronephthya gigantea. The sequence continues at coordinate 86,642 of NW_021163249.1, read as the reverse complement.
GGCATTTGAGCGATCTATTGTGAAAGTTGCCTTCCGGTCCGGGAATCGAGCCTGCATCTCTGATACGCGCTATTACCACCTAGCTAAGAATGCATCTGTTAAACATTAAGGAAAAATCATCTGTGCTTGTTCGTACGTTTTGTCCTTACCTTCTTTTACCCAACTCACTTTCTTTTGCTCAGCTCTCCCTATTAGAAGAAGATTATGTTGCACGAAAGAGTTTCTGGCGTCGTCAACGTCATCGCGAGCGAGAGTTGTCGGAACAGCAAACCACTTTGGCAAAGCAGATACTTGATAACTACGAAGTTACCTTAAACCACGTTTTCGAACTAATGGAGTTGCTCAATGAAGGTACTTATCAGATTTGATACTTTAAAAGACTGGTCTAAATTTGATTGTAATTATCATACAACCGACAAAATTGACAGCAACGATATAATCGTGTTTTAAAGTGAGCAGGCAATTTTGATAGAATATATTGTTTATCTTTTTAAACACATTACCCTATGATAACAGCCGTAGAAAATGGATTGTATCATTGTACAGAGCTTGCTTTAAAGGTTTACTGGACACTACAATAAGTTTTCACTCCTTGTCATTTGACAGCAGACATTTGATACGAAGTTCCGGGGAAATAATTCAATGTATCGTTTCTTATTTTCCCAGGTGTTTCATATCTATCGGATGCAGAACATCGAGAGGCCCAGCGACGTGGTGATGCCAACATCGAACAAACTGCTTCCTTGCCGCCATTCATCGTGCACTGGATAACCAGATTAGATCATCCGGAGAAAGAAAGGGAGGAAAGCCATCAAGCTGCACACATCAGATTCGTGGATGTGATCGAAAGATTCTTCGCCAAATTACAAGCTGAAGAGACAAAGTATCGGGCAAGAATGGACGAACTTGAGGTATGAATGTTTGCAATAAAAGCATAGTCGGGGAAGAGGTATTTCTCTTTTGGGATAAGGCCAATGTACAATTGCAATCGATGGACATTTTAGTAACTAGGAAGAGTAATGCTTGGAAAATGAAATTTTCTTTGTTCTCAGTTGATCCGCTGTCGAAATTTGAAACCACTCTAAACCTTACCCATTCACAATAACTTCAATTTCACATCTTGTGTGTTTCGTTTTTTTAAAGCACAAAGATGTTGTATAAGTATGATGTACCGAAATGCTGAAGGAATTAAAATTTTTTATTAAAATCTGCTTTACTACTCTCTTCTCAAGCCGCGTGCATTTGAATGCCATCGGTATTATGGGGGTTTTTAAGTTTTTGTTAGCGCACACACAGCCACTAAACTTTAAAGTTTTTAAATTCCTAATATATAGGTATTTTAAAGTGAAATAGAAAGTGAATGGTGTTTCATATAGAGTTATTAAAAGCAATGCTGCATTTTCTTGTGATAGGGTGCTCTTAATCCTGAGGCGGAAGCTAGTGTCACGGAGAGGTATCATCAACTTAAGGAAAGACTTCGAAGTGAGTTATCAGATCAATTGCAGACCAGAACTGAACAGATAGACCAAGAACATGCCGCTTTGGAGTACGTACGAGAAAAAGCCGAGCTGCTGTTTAGTGAAGCAAAGGTCGGTACGAAATAAATGTTCCATTATTGTAATAAATATAATATCATGTTCATAATAATAAACTGGTGGGGGGATTCTGTTTGGAACCCACGACATTGTTTCCAATTTTTTAGGTAAATTATATTTTAATACCGGAACAAGTGTCAGTGAATTAACAGAACTATATGTTTTCTAAATAGTGCGTCATTTTCGTACCTAATATGATGTGTGTATAATACTGGCTAACTATATAACTATATAATTGCAGTTGGAAGTATATCTTTAATATCATATTTTTTAACACAGTTAATCCTAAGCGGTGAAGGTGCCTACACTGGTGATTTTGGTCTTCTTTTGAACGGAGTATACGGCGATGATATTCAATTTACGGAAGCAAATTCCGAAATCATTCCTCTGCTAAAGCGCGTGATCGCTTTGCTACAAGAAAGTGGCGTCTCGTTAACTGCCACTCGTTTGCCACCTGGTTATTCGAATGCTGTCGGCGCTGTTGCCGAGGAACGGCCAGCTAGAAAGATGGTAACTCTGCAGAAAGATGAAACGGGTGTACCCGCATCGGTTGTCGTACACGAAAGTAAGTAAGACATCCAATTCGCCCCTCCACGCTTGAAATCATCCTTAAGCTTAAGGAGGTCGTGTGGCTTTTGGAGAATTTATTGGGAATGAATGAAAAATAACATTCCTAAATTTTTGTATTGTGAAATGATATATAAATAATCAAGTTTGTGGGAACACCACGTATATTGCAATGATGATGACCCGAGCTAACGGACCGAAAGCTCTGCAGTACACAAATATACGTGGTGTTCCCACAAATTGATTATTTAACTAACTCAAAACTGTCCCGGGATTTTTTAAAGTGGATAATTTTGCGGAATTTTGTACGTGTTTAAATTGTAAATGGTTGAAAATTTTTAATGGAATGTTGTTATATCTCCCTGCCGCATAAAATAATATATATATTACAGAATGATGTTGTCGGTACATGCAGTGTGTAGTTTTGACATGCTATATTTGCAAACCTTCCAGGATCGGTTGCGAAGGCATCTGAGGTTGCGACCGGTTCCACCCTCATGCACGCTACTCTTGAACCAGGGGTAGCTTCAGCGACAGCAACCCAAGATTCTGGAAAACCGTCCATTTTAGCGGATCAGATATTCAACAATCTGCAAGTCAATCAACTTGGTGAAACGTTTAGCGGAGGAGATGTGAGTGTGTCGGACATCGCTGCTGCCGGTCAGTGGAACGAGGAAAAGCGACGAGAAATTGGGAAGAACCTACGAGAGAAACACACACTGGAGTGTGTGCAATACGAGAATGAACTAAGAGCAGAGGAAATAAAGGTAAGTATCCCCTTTCTCGCACCGCTTCTTAACCGCTTTGCATTTTACACAAAAAAATGGCAGCTTTGGTACCACGCCAGGCTCTCGCAGAAGATTTTACATTGAGGCAAGATGCTAAGCTTAAATGCTAAGCTTATGAAGGCACGGCTGCAAAAATTGAAAAAATACGTAGACAAGGCCTTACAAATAGATAATATTACCCGAAGATTTTAACAGTGATTAATTATAGTTTATCTTATTCGACGAATCACAGTGATTAACCGTTTGTACTCCTTAAATTAAGACAATTAACGAGGTCCTCGAGGAATACCAGGACAAGAAGAAGGCGAAGGTCGAGGAATTGAGAAGTGAACTACATGAGAATTTGCGTCGAGCGACCTCACCGGAAGAGAAGGAAGCCATGTTTGAAGAATACACTCGAAAGATGGAAGAAGCAATTCAAGCTTTGGATGAAGAAAAGGAGGAAAAGTTGAAAGAAGTTCGGCAACGTTTGAAACGCGAACGGCTTAGAAAGAAGAAAGAGTTGTACAAGTAAGTGAAGATATTTTTGTCTCATATGTGTCTGGTTTTAACTAATGTATGGAAAATTTCAACTGTGATCCCCATCACTACTGGTTACGTGGGGGCAATTTGAAACTTAGTCAATTGTATCTTTCTTGTCACTATGTGAGGCACATTTCACAATAACCAGTCTACATTTCAAGTCACTTTAGCGTGAGAAATTAAGTTAAACTCCTCAATATAGAAAATTATGCACTTCACATAATAGGGGTTTAAATTAAAAATAAACCTTTGCCTATACCATAAACTATATACTATATAAGTTATTAATATATCTAATAATTACCTCTATTTGTTATATACTGCAGTTTCGTAATAATTCAACCCTCATTCCGTTATATTTGTACAAAATATAAATCCCCTTAAATAGGGCCAACATGTTGGTCCAATATTAACCAACAATTTTGATGGCGGCATTGACATTGTTGTTCTCAGCTGAACACGATGTTAATAAGGCGAGTTGACACGGGCCATATTTTCAGATGCAACTTTCTTCTTTTGCTTCAATTACAAGCAAGTGAATAGTTTTGAATGCTCTGTGTATGAGCGTCCTAATTTAAAAATCCATTCTATCACATCAATTGAACGACGAAAATCGTACTTAAAATTGCTGCAAAATCGTCTGTAAACTACGCTTCAGGTTGTGTTGGACTAGTTTTGACTTAATATTTGTTTAAAGTTATCATTAAACGTTCTTCAATATCGTCCAATATTGTTAGACCAACAATTTTAAGTGATGTTCACCTTGTGTGATGAACAATTAAAACACGATGCTTGAAATGAACCGTTTATTTTAGCCGTCATAAGGAGGAAGCGAGAAGAGCTGGTATCGAGCACGTGGTTGATCTCGAACTGCCAAGTGACGACCAACTTGAACAAGACCTGATACAGCTTGCCAGAGAAAAAGAAAAGTTGCTGGCAGAATTGCAGAAAGCTTATGCTGACGAAGATGCCGAGCTTCGTCGCAATCTTGATACGGAACGAAAAGCCAAGCTTGATGCGGATATGGAAGCATTGGCGAGGGCAATGACCACGTTGGTTCCACCTGGGGATGTACAGGCTGCAATTAATGAAATAAAGGAGGTATAGTCGGCAAACAATTATATCTTACTGCTAGGAAATGCCCCGGTCATTTTCCTTTAGAAAATGCAATAAAGCTTAAAAATTAGATATAGGAAAAGCTCACTTCCTCAATGCTTTGTCAAGGTTGTTTGTGACTCGATTAAATTAATATTGTAATTGTGTTACTCGGAGTTTCTCCGTTAATTGGTAACTTAGAGTGGCACCTTCACAATAAACAATTATCGTCATTTTCCCTTGATGTAACAAAAGGTTGCCCGCTATGCCAAAACTAAAGCATAGCTAGTGCTATCCGATTCACTCTTGACATACATGTGTTAGATTTTCCTTTCGCTCCACTCCATATCCACATTATCATACCAGTCATAACAAGATAAATTATTTGAATTGACCAAATATGCAAATTTGTGCACGAGTGTGCTCTTTGTTCATAATAATAAAGATCACTCTTCATGCAGTGACAATAACAACATGCCCTCTTGATTTCACATGTTTCTATAAGTGTAGAACACTATATTGGGGTATTGGGTGTCTATGATTTATATCCGGTGATGGTTTATATGGTAATTTTAAGGCCTCTTCTATATTAACATTAGATACGCATCGTAAGATTCCTGCATTGCGTCGTCTATGCATGTGGCTTTACTGTACAGGTATCTTTGACATGCAGTTCTTTTAATTTTACCGGTAATTTATCATGCGACATAAGAAAGAATAAAAATGGTACTATCGACAGGCCGTCTGCCAAAAACGGGAAGAAAATGCCAAGAAACTGGCGAGTTATTCAACTCATTTTTTTAAACTATGCTGCACAGGAAGTTTTTTTGCAACGTGCGCACAGCGATGCGCTATAGCGCAATAAAGGCGCAGGAAAACAGAAAACTTGAATTAACATGGATTACTTACCCGTCACAGCTAGCAAACAATTATCTGAATTGTATATAAACAATTCAGAACACGTTCGTCTGTAGAAAATATTGATGGGATTGACACCAAAAGTCACTTTAATTCACAATGAACATTTAAGTATTTTACAGTGTACCACTGTACATATTGCATATACACATCCCAGGTGTTTTGTGTCCTAGTAAGGGAAGCTATTAAGATTACTTTATTTACGCCAATTTATCTACACGCGATTCTTCAAGTGGGCGACTAGTCTAAACTATATATTTCAGCACAAGGTTGCCAATAGAACTTCCCTAGCTCACGCCTTAATTCTCCATTACTAGATTGTTAACCTGATCACTTTGTCACATTGTCACTTTATACACTTTACCACCTAAGAGTTCCTATTTCCGCGCTTTAAATTTGAATGTTCGTGGGTCGTGCAAAGCATTTACATTTTCTAGCATTTCTGCATGGTCTTATGCAATATTATTTATTGTAACAATTATTTTGTAGCAGCTCTGCTATGCGGCTGCAATATATACATTCGCTCTTACCATGTAGGGACGTCGATATTGCCCAATCGCCATGAGTGAAAAACAACAACAGCTGAGTCATAAATCTGTTTTCCGGTGTGCAAATGTGTCGTTTAAAATGTTCTGAAGACAACGTAAATAAACGCAACAGTGATTTTGATCCATTGATTAAGCGAAAAATGGCAATAAATAAAAAACGACAAAGATGTTTTTCGACTTCGAAATCTTCTAAAAATGCCTTAAAACTCGTTGCTATGACTTTATAACTTATATTTTTGTTTTGTAAACTTCATAGTATATCTTTCACCAGTTATTGTACAGTGCACAGTACGTAGTTGCGCCATACGCTTTCTTTTCTCTAGTCTAACTTTGCCTTGACAATGTCATTTATGCATCATTCCATAGCACTATTTGTATGTGTTTTTAATCCGTATGATATGAGTATAATGTCCCTATCCTTACAAACGATTGGATGATCTTTAATTGTGTTCCATATTTAGACTTCTGGCAAAATAGCGAATCGACAACAAGACTTGAAGGAGAAAATGCGATCAAAACGGGAGCGACATCGCGCGAAGAGCGGCAAGGGCGTTCGACTAACATCAGAAGAAGAAGAGGCGCTAAGGAGCGTGGACCCGGAATCCGATGCGGCGACGAGTATTTTCGAGGCTGCGAAACTTCGAGAAAGCGTCATAGAGAGGAACGCAGACAACGCTATATATGATGTTCTAGCTAAAATTGAGGACGACGAACTCGAAGACACCAAAAGCCGAGTTCTCAACGATCTTTTGAGTAAGACCGCGATGTCGGAAGAAGAGAAACGATCGTTCGTTGCGAAGTTCTTTGCGCAGGCTGCGGAAGCGAGGGAGAAATTGAATGACACGAGGGAATACAACCAAGCTGTACTCGCTGCTAAGATAGCGGCGCGAAGGAGAATGAAAGAAAGTCTTGCCAAAGAGAGGGCAATGAAAGATGAGGTGGCTGCTCTGTCCAAAAAACAGGTAAATTCAAATTATCACTTTGAACTTCAGTTAAATTTGTGTACAGAAAGCTATAGCGTAGTGTGTGGCAAGTATATACGGCAATCAACAAATATCACTGTCTATGTTAGATTTCCTTATATTTCCAAATTTAGGAACATCAAAAAAACTAAAATGTGTATTACTCAATCGTACACCCGTGCTGTTTTTCCGAGGCTCTTTATCGGCTTAAGAATTTTTTTTGTGGTGATGTTTTTGGGGTGTTTTAGTAACACTTAGTTCATTACTGCTCGCTTCAAGAATGTCGTTGATAATAGCACGCGTGTTTTCTTAAATAACTCTAATACCTCGAGTAATATTAAGTGTTTTTTAAACACACCAGACATTGATATGCATGATTTTATTTACAATAAATTTGGCAAAACAAAACACTCTTTGCTTAATCACTCCCATGATTTCCGTGAAAAGACTACAGCGTGAGAAATAAAAGTTGAAGCTTCAACAAGGGAAAAAGGTCGACGAAATGTTTTGCTCAATATTGCCCATTATGACACGAATTCTTTGACTCTTTATTCTTTTTAGTGATGATATGCAATTTTAATCGCTGCCGTTTCTGTGCTTTATTCGATAAACATTTCATACTCGTTCCTGATCTCTTGCGCATGCGCTCTTTCACAATAATATTTCCATGTTTAGTTACCCCTAAATACCCGAATTTAATCCTTGAGATTTGATTAAGGTTAGGATTGGGATTATTGTAATTATATATATATATATAGGATTACTGATCAAAAACATTGCCCTAATGTCGAACTAGGCCGTGTGTATCTTCTATATGGAGCGCCCTTTGAAAAATCTGAGAGAAAGTTATAAATTTTGCTCTTATGAATTTCTCTATTAAGCAAAAAAACATATTACTATTATTGTGTATAATGTACAAGCTTGAATATCTTATATCGAGGCATGAAAATAAGGAATCTGTAAAATAGGTTCTTTTATAACTCCATCGGTTCTTTTGCTGGGACAAAATATGCATTTTAAAATGGATAACATGCAGACACTACTACTAATCCCTTCTGGCAGCCAAGAAACTCAAAGATTCTTTTGCAGCGCATCTCAGATTAACACGAGTTTCATCTCTCTGAGGATGTTTATAGTAGCGTCCGTTGTAAGAAGAGAAAAAATACGAGCATTGTTATTTTTGTTTTGTAGGCCCGTATGTCGAAAGATGCAGATACAGTCGACGTTCTGGAAACAACGGAGGAAATTATGAAAGAAAGTGTGAGTGAGGCGATGAAAGCTTTGGAGACCGAGCAGACGGAAAAACTTGAAGAAATGGAGGTCGAACACAGAAAGGACGTTTTCCATATGGAAGAAGAACTTAAAAATGCGACGAACAGAGGAGTATCGAGCATTGAGGAGCAAATGGAGCAGCAAAAGCAAAAGGTACTCTGACAAAAGTTGATTAAACACCTTTTTTTATAAAAAGATTGTTAAAAGGCTTTGAATTTACCATTGTTGGTGGTTGCCAAAGATATTTTTCACAAAGATGGCCACCACAAAACGTACATGGATTCTTAGGGTTTTTTTATTTATAACAGGAAAAGAACAAGAAAGTGATTCTTTTCAATAGCGCTATAAAGTTTTGTCTATATGATTAGGCTATACCTGATGTGGATAACATATTGATTGTCTTGAGTCATAAGGCTGATTGAATAATCCGCGAAATGCCAAAATTATATTGTTTTTCATTATTGATTTTCCCCCTTAGATGATTGCCACTGAAAAGGAAAAGTTCGAAAAGGATTTACATAACAGACGCGGCCAACTTTCGGAAGAAGAAGTCCAGCGACTAATGAACGAGCATGCCGAGCGCACGGAGATGCTGAGTAGAAATATCAACATGGAAAAAGATCGACAGTTGAATTCCTTGGCCAGTAGGATTGCGGAAAGAAGAAAAATGAAAGCCGCCATTTTAGCAAGAAAACATGAGGCTGAGGTGGCGAAAGAATTGGTGAAGCAACAAGAAGAGAGGAACCATGTTGAAGACGATCAGGTATATGTGTGAAACGCTCGCATTAAATCACGATAAACCAGAAAATTAGCTCATATTCATCCTATGCCCATCTTAGAACCACAGTTTGTTCAGGTTAATTGTTTAAAAACGCCCCACAGAGTTGAGGCTAACTAAATCAGCATTCAAGCTCCGAGAGAGACTAGCTGGCAATCAAACCTGCCAAAGCAATCTTGCTAAAGCAGAAGCACTTATCGTGATTGACTTCATGATAACATTCTCTCTCTCTAATTTACTCTTTTAATTGACAACATATATTGATGGTGCATTGCGCGTATATTTCATATTTGAGATGTTTCACATCTCTTCACGGCGAACTTCGAGAAGTAATCTTTGGCGACAAATAAAAGAGTTGAACGAAATTCTTGACATTAGAAGCCCGTGCAAATTTATTCCGAATAAAATCAATCGCAGTAGTGTCGTAAAATTGTGATTACTTAATCTGTGTTGGTAAATTCAATCATGTTTCATGTTAGATTGCGGAAACTCGCAAGAAAGTTCTAACGGAGAAGGTGAACGGGATGGAGTCGGAAAAGGCGGAGAACACCATATTCCATGTCTTGCAGCAGCATCATATTCAGCAGAAAATCCAGTTGGAAGAACAATTTAGAAGTGAAATAAAAGCTTCGCAGGATGAAGCACGTGCAAAGATAGCCGAGCAGAGACAACAAGAAAAAGACCAACTGATCGCAGCACATGAAAAGGTACGAAGAACCTAACACATTTGATTTAAAGTATACTAACCGATTTGAACCTGGTATAAATTTAGTTGTTTTTAACTCGGTGGCAGTAAAAGAATAGTGAAGTTTTAACGTGCAAGTAATTTGTTTATTCCACACCGATTTTGCAGGACTTTATTGAATTACTCGCAAATCCAGACGGTTTGACACCGAATCAGTTGGCTCAAAAGAAGGCCGAAATAAAAATACGACATAAGGTAATGTACACCTCTTTCCTCGATCATCAGCCTAAAATGCAAATGAGCAAGATTTACTCGTTATGGTTTTAAGAACAAAAGGAACATGTTTAACCCTCTAATGAAAAATTATTAGAGTATAATGGACCACTCGCATAATAGACCAACTTTTGATTTATGCGACAAAAAGAGAATTTCTGAAAAGAGCAGTAAAATTGACAAGTTTGGCTGCAAAATATTGTATAGTACCGAAGATCAGTAAATAGCCAATCAAAGTTGGCAAATTTTATATACTTTTATATTATGACCGAGGGAGTGTAACTAAATTATAGTTCCACACTTCTGCCTGGGGGGATTTAATTCCTAGATAATAAGTTGGTCTATTGTACAAGTCGTCCATTGCTGCATCAAAGAATTATTCGCTTTTTTGAGTACATGATAATCTTCATGTGAAGGTTCGCTAAATTCGCCTTGTGTACTCATATGTCAGCTGGTGGTAGTACGAGAGTTAAAGTTTCACTTTATCGATTTCAAATTTTAGAGAGAGCTCGATCAATTTGAAAAAGAAACAGAGGCTCAGCTGAACGAGACAGATAACCATATTCCGCCATCACTGCAGGTGAAACATGCGAACGAAAGACTTCGTTTACGGGAAAGGCAACTACAGGAATTAGCCGGAACAATGACTGATCTGATGACAGAGGAGGTGAGTCTGTTTTCTTTCGGGTGTGCATCAAATTCTACAAGGCATGTTTAAGGCGGTTCAAGCTCAGTTCCTGACATGTTTGGGCAGTGAACCAAAAACTGTTTAATTTTTTTTTGGAATCTCTCGTATCTCATATCTATTTTAAAATTATAATACTTTTAGTTAATTAAGTATAAAAGAAATATGTTTCAACGATTTTGATAACGACCATCTAGTGTAGTTTAGTCCAACAAGAATAGCGGGTGTGATGCATGCACAGCTGGTGAATGGCTGAGAAAGATAACACGCGAAATATTTACACAAGAAACAACCTCCTGTCGTTCAGTTCGCTTTTATAATACGGCATTCAGATGCGAGTTTCGCAGAAGATATTTATTAGGTGTTTCATTTTTCCAGGAATTAAGCAAGTCCTACGAAGAAGAAGCTAAGAGAGCCGCTCAAAATGCGAAAGAATTCCGGGAACGGACAACTTTTGCCATGTCAGAGAAAATCAAGGAAATGAAAGAAGCCAGGCGGAAGCATAGTGTCACCCAGAAAGAAGAGATGGATGACGAAATACGGTATGTAACTTGACAGATGGAATGAGATCAAAGTCAAATGGCGGTTTTTGTAAAAATATTATCATTATAAACATAATTTACAAGCGAACATTTTAGAAGCGAACAACCGAAAGCTAAGCGTTCCTCTTTTTAAATACTCTTCCTAGCTGTTTAGAAATTTTCCGGATCAAATTTCTTTTGCAAGTACTTTAAGTGTATTTTTTTTATTTTGAAAGTTTCGAAGCTCCTGCTAGAAGTTTCACATTTTATTATTCGTTTTAGCTCCTGTTTAAAGTTTGAATGTTCGTACTAGCACATGTCATGCTTTTCACTAGAGCAAATTATTCTCAAATAACTTCCACATTCGAAATTCCACCTAAAACGTGTGTTTGCGTTTGTACAGGAAGCTAAAAAATTCTGAATTATAAAACTTTTTTAAAAGATTAGGGAGAAATAAATCAAAATTGTTTGACGTAGTTTCAAATGCTATAACAAGGTTAATAGTACGGCGTAAAAAAATAGGGAAGTAGAAAGAGCAGTTTCACTTTTAAGCTTGAATAGATATGTTTGTCGTTAAGCCAAGCGTATTTGTAGCGTGGTTTTTTCTTGTTTTTTTCGGAAAGATCAGAGCTTTCTTTCATTCCATCTTGGGTTATTGCCGTCATCGTTGTGTGTTCTGTCGGTGGGCTTTCTACGTTCGTTACTGTAGTGTTATTCTACTGCTGTTCATAATTAATATCACCGCCAATGGTTCAGTTTAGCTGCCTCGACAATAGCGCCAATTACAACAATCACAATAGCGGAGATACCTGGGTCAAATGTCAACTCTGATGCGGTCACGGGTCAACCCGAAACACAACATTCGGTCGAACCAAAAGCAATACTTTTCAGCTCAGCTCAATTGTGAAAATGACTGCGGGCAGCGGGCTGCGTGAACTCGAGACATATTTACCTTTTTTATGTCTTGATTACAATCACTAATAAACATAATAGTTTACTTATTATTGCGAACTGGAGATGTTAAAGTAAGCAACACTAATTTTATACATGCAAATTTTCACAAATGCAGGACAACTACAATTATTTAAGGTATTTTAATCAGTTCTAAATTATGTGTGAAGATTCCAGCATCATTGACAGGATTGTGTACAACACTTGAGGTTTTTGAATATTTTTAGTAATGAGCTTCACGTGACAACAGAGGAATTTTGTGTAAATAGTATGTTTCGAAAATAAGAACATATCCTGGTGTGTGGGATAGAGCATGATCACTATGGCACTTAGAGTCCAGAGAATTAGGAGAAAGATCACGAGGAGCAATGGACTTTATATCTCATAATATGGTCTAACCATCTTGAGGGCTACCGTATTAAATTTCTTAAAAGATTACCATTTAGGTGATTGGCATAACGTCACTGCCCTTGTCGTAATCCTATTACACAGGGAATAAGGAATCCATGTCTCAAGCCGCAGCCGGGCAAGGGCATCTGAAAATGAGATGAAAACAGTGAGGAAAGTAGGAAGTTATGCAAAGTGCGCCCCAACAGCGATTTTTTCGATATACACATGAAAATATATACTTGTTTTGTCGGAAAAATTTACTTTCGCCCCCCCCCCCCCTCTCCCTCTCCTGCCTTAACATGTCCACCCATGTCCACCACCATCTCTCTGGACCTTTACCGGTTGTAGGCTAATGGGAAATTCGTAACAGTTGTGTGTGTTCTTGTTCTTCTTGCTTCATTAGTTTGGTTTCTGTGTTTTCAGGCGAATGGAAAAGGAACTCGAAGAAGAGCGCGAACGCGAGGCTTTGCGTTTGGCAGAAAGGGAAGCGGACCGAGAATGCCGCAAACGAAAACAGAGCCAGGAACGAGAAGAAAGGAAGAAATTAGAGATCGCACAGCGAGGACAGGCAGAACCGGAGAAAGAGGTAGGCAAGGATGTTTTTATATACGCCCGACCTCTTCTTTTGGCAAAAATTACAAATACTGATCTCATCATATCGATTTATCGCAAGTAAACACCGACCAACATTTGTGTTAAGAAGTAAGTAATACTTCACATAAGTTCAACATTATGCCACTTTACCATATTTGGGCGCACCAAGAAGATCAGAAAGATGTCAAAGAAGGCCTGATAGATATGGAAACAACACGTGTAGATATACTTAATATTTGAAGGGGACTTGTTTTTGTCAAAAAGGGAGTGATCGCTAGTGGAGTAGTGGAGTGGCTCTTCACATAAGTTCAACATTATGCACTTTACCATATATGGACATGTACTGACTGTTTTGGGAGTAGGACATGAAAGAATACAGCGACTTTTGGACGTCGAGAAGATTCGTAAAGCAATATATATTATATAGTTGTTGATATTTTTACCTTATGAATGAAACATAAAAACCATACAATTTTCTTCATAGTAAGGCATGTGCCGCTTCAAGTTATAAACCATACCTAGTTTATAGTTGAAAAAATTATAAAAAATTTTCGCATACCGAATGTCGCGCGGCTGTATAATTATTTCAGCTTTTCAAAAAGTCTATTTCCTAAATCCAGTTTACAAAGTTTTCATTCCATTCCTCATTTGCCCATCTCTAAATAAATAGATACTATACTGAAAAATTGTTGCCATGAATCACAAATTTTGGGGGTTCTTTTCAGCGTCTTCTCAAGGAGCACGAAGCAAACATGGCCAAATTCCAACAGAATTTGCAAAGCGAGCAAGAACGTATGAAGGCCGCTCTGAAAGAGAAGCTAGAAGCGAAAAGAAGAAAACGGAAAGAGTCTGGAATTGAAAACGCTGGAAAAACCGTACAGAACAGCGAAAAGAGTTCACCTGTCGTACCCGGGCACGCTGTTCGGATTATGCCTGACGAACCTGCGAAATTGTCAAGCGCCCCAAGCTCGCGAACTGGTAATATCACCCCTGAAGTTGCGAACACGACAACAGCAGCCGGTACTCCTGTTGTAACTGTTGGTCTTCCCGAAAACATGTCAGACAACGACTGGTTGTCGTTGCTTATATCCTCTCCCGTATTCGAAAGAGTCGACGAAATCGAACAGCTTCTAAACCAAGGCGTTAGCGTTGGAGGAAATGGAGTGCTGGGCGCGAGTCGAGGAAGGCCGTACATAGATCTCAAGGATGCGCAATGGCTTTGCTCCGGAGATCTAATACCGGTTGATATAAACGACCTGTCGCCTGCTAATTTCGTGGTGTATCGTTTCGGAGTATTTGTCACACATCTCTTGGAAAATAAAATGAGCCTACCTTCAGTGACATTGCTGCTCGCTTCAAACCTTCCTCCGAATAACTACGATAACAATGCATTCCGAAATTCATTTTTCTACGAGCATACTCGACAGATTCTTTTCGTTCGCGAGGAACGCCTTCATTCTGTTGGAGATTTCATCGTGGTTATCATGCATTGTTTATCGCACATCCTTGTTGATGATCTGGCCGACGATCAAAATCCGTTGTTCTTACGAGCTTTTTATAAGGTAGGTATAGTATATCAGGTTATTTAGGTGCTGTTTTTTGTAGGAGTGTCAGCTGTGGCTACAACAATGCAATGCCTTTCACGTCGAAAGCGGAATTAGGATGAAAATAATCATAATATGCATGTTGTTTATTATCCCATGAAGTTGATTGATCGGTTGGTAATTACCCCGCTCTCGTTATCCGCTGATATTCAACGTCTCCAAGTCAATTTTCACTGGTGCTGTGTTTGCCATATATACGTTGACATACATGTGTTAAATAAACATTTTCGGAAAAACTCTTCACAGCTCTATTGCGGTCAACTTAGACCACCCTCGTCGTCTTGACCGATAATTGCATGGAAAATAATTTTTAAGACGAGTTCTTGGCGTCTGCATGAGGATTGATTTCATTTCTATCTCTTTTCACATTCATATTGTTCAATAAAATTCATGCATGCGTTAAAAGGGTGTTATTCTTTGAAAACTACCAAGATCCTAGACACATCAACATGGAAAATTAAGAAGGGCCTAAACAGCGAAGTTGTGACGTAATTGCCGGAAAGGTTTATAATACCATAGACAATCCAGAGACAATCCTGTCTTCTGGATTGTCTATGATAATACTCAAAAAATTCCCAAACTGCATGGGCATGCAAGCTTGATTTTAAGCTTGTAAATTTCAATGTTAGCAAATCCCCAGCTTATACGTTGCTTATCTTGTGGTATATTTTCCCGCAGACAATGCGAATATGTTGTCAGGACCTATTCTTCTCTCGAGCACGCTCTACTGATGCAGCCCATACTCTTGTCAATGACCCAACGGCGAATGGCAAATCTCCTCTGGAAAAAGCTTTCCAACACGTATCCACGATGACGCAACGCACCAATGTCGTCAGCGAACTAGTTAACATCAAGGTGACAAGTATCAATGATGTAGATTATTCACCAAAGGTAGGCTTTAACAAAGTTCATACTTTGGCCACCCAATTCTACAGTTCTTGAGCGAACATTTGGCCAGACCTCGTCAGTCCATTGCCTTCACTGACTCCCATGATTAGGTTTTAAATTCGATCAATAGTGAACGTCGCGTTTTTAGTGCTTGATCGAGGCCTAAAACATTCAACATCTTTCAAGGACTCTAAGGCTATGATTATATGCACACGGTAACACTTTCGAGCGTTTTAATCTTTGCTTTCACACAAAAACGTTAGCAATTTAGTAGCTACTTTTCCTTCTCTGGCCAGTTGTATAAAAGACTAAGAGGATTTTCACAGACTAGAGGATTTTCACATGACGTCATGGCCGTTATTAACTCTTTCATTTCTCCCATACTTGCTTCTAGGCTATAACAAAGCGCGTTATGGACCAGAACTCGTACATGGATAAATCGAATCTGCGTGGTCACCTAGCGACGCTTCATACCCCTACGAAATCTACGAAAGAGTTTGCTGCTACCCGTTTACAACAACTACGAGGAACGAAAATTGATGCACCCATCACAAACTTAAGGTATGTCCAAGCCTAAATCACTGGAAAGTTTGAATTGTGATGTGACAAGATTATAAATTCCGAATTTGTAATTTTGCTTCTTATATCAGTTGTTAAATTTATGGGTTGAGATGAAAGTTCTCTGAGGGCATGATATATTCATAATTTGGCCAGTATGAGCTGATTACATTGCTACCCCTCATTATTCCTGCAGGGCCAACCAGAAGACGAGGAGCCACTTTAAGAACCCGAAAGATTTGCTGTTAGCGCAAATCAACGAACTTCAGCGACATCTCGACACGAAAAACTCCGAGCTTGTTCAAATGGCAGACAGGGAATCACAACTACTGCTGTCAGTTTCAGAAGAAAAGCAAATTGGCGACGACCAACGAAATTTGGTGAAAAATCAGCTGGATGGTTTTGCCATGAAGAAAGAATTATTAGCAAAGAAAATTGCATTCATCGAAGATGAAATTACCAAGAAGAAAAAAGAGGCTGGTCTTCTTTGAGATTTTTTTGACAATTTATCGTTTTATAATGTTAATATGTATTTATTTCTACTTTCATTCAATTTTAAGTTAATTGCTTCACTTTGCACTCATTTCCGCAGTACGCTGTTACAAAAGCACAATTACATTATATATATATATTATATATATTCCTTTTTTGAAAAACAAAATCGTGGTTTTTGAATGATGTAATGATGAACACAAAGTCCAATAATATAATCACTACATGACGGTTATTGAAAATCACATTGCTTTGATTACACAACAAATCCTAAGGAAACTGCGATGATACCATGTTATATTGTGTCGTATATACCCTCACTATACCCTAGCTCAACTCGATTCATACATATGAAAACCACGAATAATGTTTAAAACATAATGTAATTTAAAAATGTAAAATTCTATTTAGTATACCTGCATGTATTTTAATGTAAGTTATCTTTGTAGTAAGTTAAAATAAAGGCATAATAATATTTCATGAATCGCGTGCTTTTTTTTCGGCTACTGGAACCGGTTGGACGAAAGCTGGATAGCGCTGTCCACTAGAGTAGCGATCTTTCGAACCGTTTCTAAAGGCGATTCTCCATTACGTCCGCTCCGCCCGCGCGGGCGAAGCGCACTTTGATTTTCAGGCCCGTCACGGTCGCATGGGCAGATTTAGGGCCTAGGGTAAAAAGCGCATCACATCAAGACTCAACCTGATTAGTCTTTTATTATATGCAGTTTTCACCTCGCCTAGCCGGGATAACTCGCTCCATGTAAACAGGCTCTTATTTTAAAAAGACGCTTCGCCCGCGCAAGTGAAGCGGAGCTGTTGCCGGATAGCGCTACCCACCCAACTTTCCTGTTCTTGAAGGTTTTTTTTTGTTATTGGCGCAATATCCTAGTCCATCTCTAGATATTACTTTCCAAGCATTTTTGCACTGGTTGAAAAAAGTCACTATCAAGTGGATAGCGGCATAGCGCTACCATTCTTCATACAACCGGGTCCCGGTGAAAAAGCAATGAGACATACATATCGTTCGATTCGATACTAGTTTAGTTACAGTATACATGCATTCAATACAAAGCCAAAGCAGTAATATTCGTAGAATTTTGAGGGTTTTGGTGACATCATAGCGTCGATGTTTACATTTGATTTGTCACGTGACACGTGCTTGCAATATAACTAAACAAATCATCGATAACATCACGTTTCGTCGTGGACAAATTTCAACTTTTTGCACAGCCAGTAGTGACTAGCGGCCCAATTGTCTAAATAACATTTCTGTTGCGTTAGGCGCCGGCGTGCAAACAAAGGAGATTTATTTACCAGGGGCCGGAAAGGCCCTTTTTCGAAAGGCGTTTAGCACGGTGGATAAGCTATTTAAAATATACATCTAGTAAATGACTGAACCTGCATATTATGCATTAAATATGTATTTCCATTAAAATTAAGCTATTTACTTATTTAATATTTCAGCTCATTTGTTACATAAAGAGTTCATTTTTTTTCTATTTTGAACTTATCCGCCGTTTAACGGTCCACTAATCCGCAATTTGGCATCCGCGTTTGGAAGGAATGTTCCCGCAACTGCCCGCAAAAGCCGGAACTATCGTGCACTGGTATATAATATATGCGCCTGGCTGACTTAAAATGGCGTAAAAAAGAATCGTGTCGTATTTCTATGTCAATTTCGATCACTCCCGAGTGCCATGGGCAAGGAACAAGAACTCATTTTGGCTGCTCAGACTGGAAACTTAGTTCAAATAGATAAAATACTTGGGCAGAGAGCAAAGAAACCCGGCCCACTTCAAAGGTATGCGTATAATGTTTAGACATACAATGCCTGGTATATGGCAAACTTCGAGACAATGTCTGTTTCGGTGTTTGCTCTAGTCTATGATCCTATTCTACATGTATAACCAATTTGATCTTTGTGTAACTACATTTACCTAGTATACGGAAGTCAGTTGGTCCTAACTGTCAGGATACAAATGGCTATACCCCCCTGCATCATGCCGCATTAAATGGCAAAAGGTATGGCAAAATGTAGCAAATTTAACTTTTAATCGATTTATATCCGTACATCATCGTCGGTCGGAAACCAAGATATCCTTGCGATGTCCTTGTTCAAAACCGTGGCGATAATGTAACGCCATGTAGTACAATATTCAATCTAGTTGTTGCTCAAACTTTTGAATTGTTTTGGATTTATTTTGACGTGGCTACAATATACAATATTTATTGTCTTTATTGTCATAAGTATTTATATGGCTATAGTGTGATACCGCATCATCAATTTATAGCATTTCACTAATCTGTTTGCGTTTTAAATCTATTGAAGTCATCATATACCAACTTGTCAGGGAAATATTCTTGGGCTCAACCCGAAGAACCTAAACGAAAATAGAAAGGTCTTTAAAAATTTAATTATATAGCTCATAGCTGTCTTTTAAATACCAATTTACCAATTTAAATAATTAAAGCCTGTAAAATAAACCAACCTGGTTAGAAGCTAAAGGGACAATAATAACCTGTCCCTTCTGCTTGTATCTTGTCATTAGATTTTGTGTATATTTGTGCAAATTATTTACATATTGGAAATGCTCAATTTAACTAAATTAACTTCTCTTAATAGTAAAAATATTTTTGGTGACATGAATCCACATAATGTTTTATATTTACCAGGTTGGCTAAAAATCTAGTTTATTTGCTCACCTAAACTGCCCTTAATTGTTGCATACATATCAATTCCTCGGTTCATTTTAAATTGTGACTAGCTAACTGACATTCAATGGCTGATATTTGATTCACTATACTGCCATACTTGACTTGCTATAATTTCACATTCACTTTAAACTAATCCCAGTAGGAAATAAGACTGTTTTGTCTGAATTTAATTTACTGTTTCAATATTGGTAATTTCCTAAACTTTTCACCAAATATTTGCATTTGGCAATTTAAATCAATTATATGATATTTTGACTATTTCTACCCATTATTTAATGTAGTACTGCTGTGTATTATTGATTGTGTTTGAATACCAAAAATGCCTTTTGTACAAATGGACTTATTTGAAGGATATTACTATAATATTGAAAGTCTAGCAAGGCTGGTTGGAACACATTCTCTTCACAATTTTAACATATGATCAGCATTGCATTTGGATATTGTTCTTCATATATTTTCTCATTTATAGAGATGCAGTGGAGGCATTGCTAAAATATGAGGCATCAACAAATATTCCTGATTTTGCAGGTGGGTTGTTGTTTCATCCAAGTTAGAAAATTAAATTTACTACCGGTATAGGTATTACAGCTACCAGTAATCTCATGCACAGAATTTAAATTGATCAAGCCTGAACAAAATGTCAATGCTAGGGTTTTTTTCTCAACTAGTTCTTATTTACATAAAGGTAACAAAATGTTAACAATTTTAAACATTCAACTTTGCATGTCAATAAAGTTATAAAAAATTGATGCAGTGCCTCAATGAGGAATGTATTTGATCGAAAATGAATTTTCAAAAAATACTTGTTTTCAATCGGCCACTTGCAAAATAGACCAAATTTGATTCAGGCTTCAAATAGAGAATTACTGAAAAGAGCATAAAACATAAACTTCGTAAGTTTGGCTAAAAAATAGTGTAAAGTACTGAAGATATAGCCAAGCAAAGTTGACAATTTTTTTATACTTTTGTATTATGGCCAGGTGAGTGTAATTAAATTAATTACAATTTACTTATACTATATTTTCCTTACTTCTTTATATTTTGCAGCCAAACTTGGCAATTATACTAATTTAAGTATGCTCTTTTTAGCTGTAGTGTTTTATTTACTTAGATCATAAGTTAGTCTATAATGCAAATAATGCAAGTCGTCCCTTACAACATTGATATCCTTGAAATGTTGTTGTTGTTATTATTATGGTATTAATTTATTTTCTGTCTGAGACTAGATGCATATATGTATTTGTATCCATTTTTACTATTAAGGAATTTTACCACATATATAGCCCCAGGCATTTAATTCTCCACAAATTGATGTTAAAATAATAAACACCTGACATTCTTATTCATAGAATTGCCAAGTTAAGAGTTGTTGAATAGTTTTTTCCAGAAATCATTTCTAGAATATAAAAAGAAATTTTATTTTCAACATAAGACTTACAAAATAACATACAATTTACACAAAATACTAACTGTACAGCATGACAAATTCCGAGACACATTCAAGTGATTCTACTGATTCAACACAGTAGTCTGAGTGCGGGTGCTGAGTGTGTTTAAAAATGATCGCGTTAAAATATTTTAATAAGTACATATTTTTATAAGTACTAAAGTACATACTGACTTATAAACGCCATTCACACTGATCTATTTTAGGTAGTTACCCATTGCATTTAGCTGCATGGAATGGCCATGCTGATGTTGTGGAACTTTTACTCAACCGTGGACCATCACGTGCCAATGTAAATGAACAGGTAACGTTGTTAACTGCATCACGCTCTCCCAGTTCACCGCGCTCTCCTCACACACGTGCTTATAATTTTTGTAGTTGATTTTAACATAAGTAGCCCAACAGTCAGATTTTTGGTGAAATAAAAATGTGAAAGAAAACCTCGCGCCCGCCGTAGCATATCATACATCTCGTATATGTAATTACCTATTAATACTATATATTCTTTATACTAAGGTAAAAGGTATGTAATAATATACCTATATATGACATCAAACTACGGCGCGCGGTGAGATAGATGGGGACAGGCGAGAGTTTTTTCTTTCTCATAATCCCATTCAGAAAACCTGACTGTTCGCTACCTATCATTTTAATTGATGTGGGACGTTTATATTAACATGACGTGGGATGTTTATATTTTGTTCGGCCGTTTCATTCGTGCAAATAATTCATCGGTAAAATCATTATTTCCTGTACCAATGGTACCACCCGATTATTAGATAGGCGCCTACGTGTATTTTCGCCTTCTTCCACACATGACAAAGCACTTCGTTAGTCAACCGGCAATCACCATTTACGATGAACGCGATATACGAGAACTAGGTTTATATTTTATATTTTATGCACAGAAACAGTTCTGGGGCCGGTTGTATCAAGCCCGTTTAGCTTAAACGGTGGTTAAGTTCAAAATAGAGAGCAAGTCTATCGTTTTATTCGACAAGCGAACTAAATGTTTTTAACCTTAATACAAAGATACTGTTCACAACTACATATTCAGTGCATAATATTCAAGTTGACTCATTCAAGAGAGATGTAAGAGTGTTATTTAATTTTGACTTATCCACCGTTTAAGCTAAACGGGCTTGATACAACCGGCCCCTGCATAAAATATTTGGAGTAGCTTATCATTTCTTTTCGAGTACTGAGTACAGATTCCTCCAGAATAAGCAATATCCACTGAATATCACATTTTCTACATGCATTGTATTCCATGAAGATATCTCGTTTATTCGGGTTTTGTTTTTTGCCTTATATGTCTATTATTATGAGCAATTTGTGCTGCTCAGTAATTCTTACGATAGTTTTTCTCTGTACGTAAGCCACAATATCGCATCCTACAAGTTTATATTAAACCGATGGATGTGTAAGCAAGAGTTAATGATAGTCCTTTTCCAACAACAAAGATTTTCGATTTAATTAACAGCATATACACAAGCTTGCATATAGACACTGCATGTATTTTATTGTATTTCTTAATTATCACTGATATCAATTGTACGTTTTATAGAATAATAATAATGAAACAGCGCTTCACCTGGCTTGTCAATATGGCCACAATAAAGTCATTGTCGTACTTTTAGAGGTAATGATGACATCAAAAGTATACTATATGTACTGTACAAACCATTATTTAACCTACAATGGACATCAAATTTTGACTTGACTATATAAAAACCGACTCGCAAAACCCGGTCTTTGAAACATACTTTATTTTGAAATCACACAAACTACCAGCTACATATACGTGCAATATATCAATACATTTGTGTACATGGCTGGGTGGTTTTGAATCAGGCCGGGGAGCAAAAAATAATCTGGTTCCTCGACTGCACGTTTATCAGTTCAATGCATGGATAAGCCGTCCGTGTGTAAGAATCATTTTCTGCCCGTTTTTGTGCTTCAATCGGCAGAATTAAAAAGAAGATGGTCATGTAACGTTAAAAACATTTATTTCTAGTGTCATGGTGATCCTTACCTACGTAACCTGAAAAATGAATCACCATTAGATCTCGCTGCTCAATATGGACGGTTAGATGCGGTGAGTCTCTTGCTGAACACGTTTTGTAAAATTTTAATACAGCTTTATGACCTCTTTTAAACTTTTGCGAATTTCCCGAACTTCTTTCTGAGTAATATCTCTTGTTACACGGCGATAACTTCTAGTGAAATCTCGCAAAGAGCTTACCAAGATATTGCAAATTACGTATTGGAACCCCGAAGTTCGATTGTTCTTTTAATTTGGCCCAAAATTTAGAGTTTCGTTTTCTCTGGCATTTTTCTAAAAATTTACATAGTCTCTTTGTTCGTGGCTTCTTTTGTTCAAATCAAGCAATCATCCTTGGCTATAGCGGCCGGTGACGAAAAAAAATTACTGAGGATTACAAAGCGCTTTATTCCCCCATGATCACTAACAATAACCATCGCAGGTGACTAGTACTGTCGGTGACACATGAAAACCTGACCTAAAGCCGGCTTCTCATCAGGCACCGACCATCGGCGATGCCGGCTATCGGTGATCCGAGTATTGTGTCCATTATAGTTCAAATACAGCCATTATACAGGTGGAATTATAGGCCTATCCTATCCCAAGTGCTTTAATAGTAATAGAGGTCAGCTGAAAAAAAGGCGAACACGCGAGAAACAAAAATACTTGCATGCATGCATGATATTGTACCTAAGCCCGGTTTACGCTACACTCAATTTATTGGCACGGCTCGGCAAAAATGGGTACCCGTACCAATTTCGTCTGTGCTCGGCCTTCTCTCTTCTATTAATTGTGTCCTGAACAATAGGAAGCTTAAGCAGTGACTACGAGTACGACTACGTGTGACTACGAGTACATATGTACGAGATTTGTCATTCTCGCGCGTTGTTTTCTTACGTTATCAGCCAAAACTCGTAGTCGCCGAGCTTTTGAGTACGAGTTTTTTGATAAATTTCGTACTCGAAAGGCTATACGAATTTTGACTGATGGCGTAAGCAAACAAGGCGCGAGAATGGCGAATCTCGTACTCGTACTAGAGCCCTTTTTCCACTATGCGAATTTATTCGCGCGACGCGAAGCGATATCTGAAATCCGCTGATGTGATTGGTTTGCGAAAAAATTCGCCGCGAAAAAGTAGAAACGCTTCTTACTTTTTATATGTTCGCACGAATAAATTCGCCTAGTGGAAAACGGGGCGAAATAAAACTGAGTACGGGTACCCATTTTAGCCTTGCCGTTCTGATGAATTGAGTGTAGTGTAAACGGGGCTTTATTTTTTCTGCAGGTGAACTGCCTACTTCTGTACTTCCCCGCGTTGGCGAAGAAAACTCTCAGCACTCACTCACCAATACATTTGGCATCAAGAAATGGACATTATAATATTGTCAAGTCCTTGATTGAGAAGGGAATGCCTGTAAACCTTGAGGTATTCGTTTTTAATTTCGTTTTTCTTTGTTATAGTTGTGTAGGTAAAGCATATTCGTCCCCAAACCTGATTGACGACCTTACGGCCAAACTCCGTGCAGTATAAGAGGGTCTGATAGTGGGTTCGTACAAAATGAAACCAGCCGTTATTGTTAGTTAGAAACGATAAAAATCAAATAAATAAGGGCGTGCATTTTAGGCACATGATGTCACAGCAGGCATACAAAGAGCCGGGCCAATACATAGTGCTATGTATTGGATAGCGGTTTTTTAAACCGCTTCCTGTAAATAAATGCCCCTAATTTGATGAAATCTTGATTAAACCTGGCTATTTTTGAAGTACTATTATCACTATCCTATGTATATATCCTATCCTATAATATACATACAATGGTTCGCTTGTTCGAAGGCGTTTAACTGAACACAGCAAATAAGTACAAAATGGAAAGGAAATTTAATTTGAAGAACGGAATGTTTCACTTTTTTTTAATATTCAAGTGACGTCTGTGACATTTAATACATAAGATGCAGGTTCAGTCATTCACAGATGTACAGTTTGAAAGTATTTTTAAACTTTGGTTTATCCAGATTCAAGCCAAACTAAATTTTAAAATTTCATAATCAGTTCCAACTTAGACCATTGTTCTAACCTTCACCCCTACAATATTCCTATTTTAGTCTGATGATGGCACACCACTGCACATCGCTGCTCTTTATGGCAAAAGTAATATCGTCAAACTGCTGTTGCAATCTGGTGAGTATGTAATCAACCAATGAAAGTCGCATTCAAAATTGCGCTGCAACTCAACATCATTCAGCACTGTTGCGTAACACAGCGTCATTCAGTCATGTTGTGCAATCAACATCATTCAGTACTGTTGTGCAACACAGCGTCATTCAGTCCTGTTGTAAAATCAACATAATTCAATGCGGTTGTGCAACTCAACATCATTCGGTCCTGTTGTGCAACTCAACATCATTCAGCACTGTTGTGCAACTCAACATCATCCAGCACTGTTGTGCAACTCAACATCATTCAGCACTGATGTGCAACTCAACATCATTCAGCACTGTTGTGTAACTCAACATCATTCAGCACTGTTGTGTAACTCAACATCATTCAGCACTGTTGTGCAACTCAACATCATTCAGCACTGTTGTGTAACTCAACATCATTCAGCGCTGATGTGCAACTCAACATCATTCAGCACTGTTGTGTAACTCAACATCATTCAGCACTGTTGTGCAACTCAACATCATTCAGCACTGTTGTGTAACTCAACATCATTCAGCACTGATGTGCAACTCAACATCATTCAGCACTGTTGTGCAACTCAACATCATTCGGTCCTGTTGTGCAACTCAACATCATTCAGCACTGTTGTGCAACTCAACATCATCCAGCACTGTTGTACAACTCAACATCATTCAGCACTGATGTGCAACTCAACATCATTCAGCACTGTTGTGTAACTCAACATCATTCAGCACTGTTGTGCAACTCAACATCATTCAGCACTGTTGTGCAACTCAACATCATCCAGCACTGTTGTGCAACTCAACATCATTCAGCACTGATGTGCAACTCAACATCATTCAGCACTGATGTGCAACTCAACATCATTCAGCACTGTTGTGTAACTCAACATCATTCATCACTGTTGTGCAACTCAACATCATCCAGCACTGTTGTGCAACTCAACATCATTCAGCACTGATGTGCAACTCAACATCATTCAGCACTGTTGTGTAACTCAACATCATTCAGCACTGTTGTGCAACTCAACATCATTCAGCACTGTTGTGTAACTCAACATCATTCAGCACTGTTGTGCAACTCAACATCATTCAGCACTGTTGTGCAACTCAACATCATTCAGCACTGTTGTGCAACTCAACATCATTCAGCACTGTTGTGCAACTCAACATCATTCAGCACTGATGTGCAACTCAACATCATTCAGCACTGTTGTGTAACTCAACATCATTCAGCACTGATGTGCAACTCAACATCATTCAGCACTGTTGTGTAACTCAACATCATTCAGCACTGATGTGCAACTCAACATCATTCAGCACTGTTGTGTAACTCAACATCATTCAGCACTGATGTGCAACTCAACATCATTCAGCACTGTTGTGTAACTCAACATCATTCAGCACTGATGTGCAACTCAACATCGTCCAGCACTGTCATGTGTAACTCAACATCATTCAGCACTGTTACGCAACTCAACACTATTCAATCCTGTTGTGCAACTCAACATCATTCAGTACTGTTGTGCAACTCAACAACATTCCGTTTGGAAACTGGTGCAGGCTTACGTGACCCATCTTTCACCCTAGAAATATTTCTTTCTTATCGAATCCAACATACTGTACATTCCTATTTTCAGGGGTGGATATCAATAAACACAACAAGCAAGGTTGCACTGTTATGGATTTGCTATCTTCCAACCCGTCTCAAAGATCTCGCGAAATAACCGCTTGTATTTATAGTACGTATAAAGAATCTGAAATAAAAACATTGTGCATTTTAAAAAATAGGTAAAAAGAGGATACATGATATACTACATGTTCTTTCCATGCTCTTTGTATAAACATGTGTATTTTCGCAATTGCAAAATACTTTGCTTTCTGACGAGAAAACGTATACCAAAATGGTAAATCTAAATCTGAGACTTTACCATATTTTAAAAATCGTGGGGAGTAACCTCACTGACAAAAGACCAATAGGTATACCCGCAAATATAAGCGGGTATATCTTCATAAATATATTTTCAAGCATTGTTACGGAGTTGCTACTACTTTATGCGTTGACGAGTATGGATATGAGAAAAAGTTACGATGATTCAATGGCATTTAAAAATTAGCTGTTCAATTAAATTTTATGTGTATCAGACTTCGAAAGATCCGTTCAAGGCTTTAAAAATGCAAAAAACGACATTGTAAAAATTGTAATTATACATCCTGTTGTACGAGTAGTCTGTTCGGAGACATGTTTTTCCAGATGACAAATGTCTTCGCAGCATATCCAATACTTCAAGACATTGGAAAATCGGGTCAACTTTACTCTTTCTTCGTTCACAGCGCATATCCAGAATGAAGAACAATCTTCATTTATTGGAGGAAAGGTACAGTTTCAGTGAACACCTGCGTACACGTTTCACAATAGAGCCAGAAAGATTGTTCCGTTGCAGTTTCAGGTTGACTCCGTTTACTTCCATTATTTTTTTACCGCGGAATGTTGTGTCCACGACTATATATAAATCTTTGTACAGTGAAATCCAGTCTAACAGTTAGCAACATACACAGTGCTAGGAAAGGTAGAACTTCGTTACAGTTTAAACTCTTACGGCATATCGTCTTTCAACCCTGCTGTTAGAGTATCCTTTGAAACATCCTTTGAAAACTTTAATTTGTTTCTTTTATAGAGTCGATCATTATCAGAGGCAGCCAGTGTACCCTCCACAGGTTATGATGCAATACCACCGCCAAGACCGATATCTGGTAGGTTGTGTTTTATTTTTCACACTCCATTGTGACATGAGATCATCGTTTCCAAATTAATGCCCCATGCCCATTGTTGAATTTTTCCACGAGATATATTCTTTCAGAAATGTTTCAGAAATTCGTGTTCAGAAATGGTTTTTATTATAAATTAATAAAAACCCCCAGAAAGCTTTCATTAAAACCAGATCGCTTGTGAACGCAGCGATATAGCAACTCAAAGTTTCTCTTAGAATTATAGTTACACAAGTAGTTACTGTCTGTAAATTTTTGTTTAGAATTCGGGAACGTTTATACGACGAAAGTTGTAAGTACAGGACTTATATGCATAAATTTGTTCTACATTTGAGCAACCGTAACCGATGAAAATTTAAATTCTCCATTGTAGCAACAATCTTCTCATTATGACGAAGTTCCACCACCTTTGTCATTGTCGTCTCGAGGTGAGTAATTTTTAATGCTACAGTACCTGGTAAAGTTGAGAAACACAGTGGTTAGAGACATTTAGAGAGTGACTCCACAAATCAGACCAATTTTTGCCAATTGTGTGCATGGTATAAATGATAAATGATATTTTACTGTACATCCAAGTGTACACGTCACTTACGAGAAATGTTTACACCTACAAAAAATTCTGCTAAAAACCATGTTTTACAGCTAGGTGAAAGGATAATCAAAATTATCCATGACTGACTTTCCTGCATGCTGCAACGTATTTTTTAAAAATAAAGTCTATATCGACAGCAGCTTTAGTGGATGCAGATTTAATTTGCGTATATGGCTGTGAATTGCTTTATTGATAGGATCAGTTTATGAATTGATCAGGCTGATGGTATATTCCAGTATCATTTGATTTCGATTCGTGTTTATTATTTTTAAGGAGCAGCGAATGACATTCGAAACACCTCAGAGGTAACTTTATTTTGTTCTTTGAATGGTCGCGTGCACTACGGATTTCGTAAAAGGAAAAAGAAATGCATAAGTTATAGTAATAGTAAAGTCTCAAGAAAAACTATGCAGAACATGCATACTATACATATTATATGTAATAAGTAAACAAATTTCGCATGTTCCGTATGTAGTTTTTCGTTCATTTCTGTTTTTTTTGTTTATATTGTCCACTATCTTCAACACAAGTTGTTAACAAATAGTTAATCTCAATAGGTATAGCCTAGCTTACATTTGATCTTTTTCGAACAACAATATATTTTAGGCTGCAGTAACTGACGCTTACGACACAGTACCATCAAGGCCGTTCCGAGGTAAGTTTGCATGTTACCAGGGCCATGCAGGGATGAAGGAAGGGCGGGGTTTAAAGGCAGTGGCAGATCTAGGATAAGTCAGAATAAATTAACACAATCAATATTCTTTAGAAATTTATAATTAATTCCCAATGGTGTTGTTGTTAAGGTATTTTTCATTGGAAATAAGGCAGTGAAATTTATTGTGACTCACCCTAAATGCGCCACTGTTTAAAGGCTCTCAGTTGACATTGTAAGAAACATTCTTATCTTGTATCCAGCACCGGGCTTAAATTGCATGAGTAACAACAACTCAGTTACTTGTCTTGCATAAAACATATCTTTTGATACAAGATACAATATCGTTTATTTTATTCATCTTTCAGAGAACAGCTTTCAAACTCGACAACCTCAGGTAAAGGACACGTAAAGAATCGCCCTTTAACTTGTTTGAACAGACTACGGAAGCTAAATGCAGAGCGTGGTTGAGCTTTTTAAAGGACGACTGTCTATTATATTGGTATTGTTAATACACTTAATAATATAAATTCATATTTTGTTTTCACCTTCTAGTTTACCAGACAAACAAGCTACGATGAAGTTCCAAAGCCACGGGCCGCAAACGGTAGGCTATATGTATTGTATATCTCCTTCAAATATGTATGGTCAACGAGCAATGTACATTATATATACCTACATTTCTTTCTTTGGCGTTGCATATAATCGAACAGAATAATTAATATTTTTGGTATAGAGATGTTGACTAAAAGCAAATAACACATTAGGATTGAAAGGGGACCACGGAACCATTTAGAAAGTTGAGGGGGGGGGGGGGCACTGAAAAAAAGGGCACTTACTCATAATGAACTATATCACATTCACCCTCATTTATCTGCGAAGACAGTGAAATTCACTGAATTACTTTACGTAACTGCAATGCATACATATCTTCGCTGCGTCTGAGCTCATGTACTACATACAATAACGCTCATTTAATGACTCAAAAGTCAAAGACAGGCAGGTTCGCTTGAAAAAAGGGGCACATTAAAAAAAGTGGGGGGCGCCTTACCGAAATTATTTTTTTTGGGCATTAACTGCTTGAGTGAGTTTCTCATTACCCCATGTATCTGTACTTTATTTCGCCCGAATTGCCTTGATTGATATTATATAATTATCAAAGGCGAATTAGGATACGGAACACGATATATAGAGCTAAATACTCTTAGGTTGTCCATATCTCAGGTGAACACTTTTTGCTGTGACTTTCTTTTTGCGCGATATTTTCTAACAATAAATGAAAATCATCAGTTGAACATCTGTAACTGATCGATTCGTTCACGTCTATCAGAAGAAGAAAATCCCAGCAAAAATCGCTCAAAAATAATCTGTTGTAAAATATATAGCCTTTTCCCTAAAACGTAGCTTTCGCTTATTTTACAGCCCCGACCTCTCTTCGGACAAGGATGCCTTCCTCGCCGGCAAGTTACGATTTCGTTCCTCCTCCACGACAAGCACCCGAATCAAATATTCCTGTTGAAAGTACCTACGGCCTTGTCAATCGACCTCAATCGTTAACACTCGGTTCATCCCAATACCAAGTTCCGGTAAATAACTCCGCACAACCCGTAAATAGCATTTACGGAGTTGTAAATTTGGGCAGAAATCAAAGCTCGACAATGCCTGCCAAAGTTCCGAGCAAATACGCGTTGCTGAATTACTCGGGCAACGGACTAGATCAGAGCCAACCTGTGAATAGTGTATACGGAGTAGTTCAACCGTCAATGGGAGGTTCTGGGCATACATCTGAACAGGCCGGTCCACAGTACCCGGTTTCTACTGAAAGGCAAAACTATCATGCCACTTCCTCGTGGCCGGCAGGAGAACAGTCGCAGGGACCGCCGGTTTCGCCCCGAAAAAATGCTTTGGATCGAAGCAACTCGGTCCCAGCTCCCGACAATACATACGAGTTCGTTGAACTTCCACGGGTGGGCTCCCTTTCACGGGGTAGCCAATCAAATCCGATATCAATTCCTTCTCAGCATCGTTCTTTGCCCCGGACAACGGATTACGACACGGTTGTGTCGCCTCCCTCGAGGCGTGCCGACCCGATCGGAGCTGCCATTTCGCCGGATGGAAACTTCGGCCAAAAAAGAGAAGAAGATAGGAAAGAAGGTGATGGGTTAGCCAGGGGCTCGCCGGAGATCCGAAGTGATCCAGAAGGCGCAAAGAAACGAGATGTGCAGTCTCCCAGTACACACAGAGATGTACCGGATTATGAAAATGTTGTTCTTCCGAATCGGACTGGAAGTATGAGTTCCGGAAAGGAAACGGTCTATGAAAATATGCCTGCGATAACGCCTCCCTCGTATGAATATAATATCCCTAGATCTTACTCAAAAACGTCAGCCGCAGTCGCTAGCTGTACCTCGAGTGAAGAAGATAGGTATAGTTTATTAAAATTTATATGGTATTTAAATACATAACTACAGTAAATTCGAATCAATTTTCATGGGATGCCTCCAATTTAACCCGAAATCAACGTAGCAGCGTCTTCTAAAATTTCGAATCTATAGTGTAAATAATCCATTCTCTCGTCAGAAACCACTTAATATATCTCGAAACATACCTTATTTCCGTTTCAAAATTTACGTCAAAACTGTAGTTCTTATAACTAAAAATATAATCACAAAAAAGTTCGACTAATTTCATAAAGAATAACAAAAGATATAATCAATTAAATACTGCAGAATAGATCTCTACTTCGACATCTTTTCTGAACGCTGATTGGCTAAAATATGAGCGCGAGGTTGCATGGTCGTTTGTATCAAACATCAGTACTGTAACCGAAATATTATTTCATCCCAGGTCGTCCCCAGTGAAGGACATGAATACAAGTCAAGCTTCGAGTGCTTCCAATTCCTACTCAGGTTCCCCGTCGTCCGAACGTCGGACGACGGATTACGAGAATGTCGAACTCCCGTTCCGGAGTCCTTCTTCTCGTGGCAGTCCGTCGTCGCAACGATCTCGTAATGCGTATGAGATATTACCCCCTCATATCCTCCACGCTCCCATTGAACCAGGAAGTCCAAAGCCTGATGCTCAAGGCAGAATAAGGCCACCGATACCCAAACCATATCGCGATGCACGAAAATCACTACCGGATGCTCAAAGTAAGTTCGGAACAGCGGTGTGTTTTCTTGAATATACAGCACTTGGTTAATGCGGAGTAAAGCAGAATAAATTACTGCCACTAAATTCGGATCGGTAGATTTTTATTCAAAAATATTCATGTGTAAATACATAATCAATGGCGCTGTCTCAGAAGGTGCTTAAGTGATACTAAGAGTGTTAATTTCAAGTTGAAACTTATTTATTCTGACAAACTCAGGTGGATCTACCACTGCTTAAATAAGCCTTGATTCCCCCCTTTCACTCCTGTCGTAATAATTTGTCCATATAATTTGTTTCGGCTTTTGGACTATAGTTTGTAGTGACTATTGCTATGTAGCGGTGTAGCACTGTTGATTTCGAGCCTCGGCCATAGAAAACGAGTTTTGCCTCTCGTGCGTCTTTCAATATCACAGCTTTAATGTCAGGATCCTTTGTTGTAGACGTCGAGGATGATTATTGTACATTGAGAGAAGCTTTATCGGAAGTCACCAGTCCGACAAGAGAGTACATGTCGCCAGATCCGCCATTTTCCCCACCTTCGCCGTCAACAGCGCGGGACGTTCTTCTCCACGCGTTCGCAGCGAGAACCGACACCGATTCAGGGGGAAGCGACGAAAGCAGCCGTAGAAGTTCGGGCTGTGGCGATGCGGGAACCCGACCGCGAACACTTAAATACGAAAACGTTATGTTTGATAAGCCTTCGCCGAGTAGTTCATCAGGGGAGTCTGGTGGCGAGAGTCGTCAAGGACAGTTCACGGAAAACTTCAGATTGAGTTCCGTGAGTGATGGACCAATGAATGAATATGAAGAATGGAAGAAAGTGAGTACTTTTGATGCTTAAAAAACTTAAATACGATTAATCTGTCCAAACGGCGAACAAATTATCCAGAAAAAAGCAAGTTTCAGGCTTTCAGCGGTCGAGAACTGTTGTGGATTAGTCTCTCCAAATATACATTGTATACAAATATATATTGTGCAAACGTTTTAGCTAGGTCACATGCAGTATATAAATGTATACATGTACAGACGATTCCAATATATATACTTTGCGTGTATCCCACACGTGAAATTGAATTCTAATAGGTTATAAAAAAAAACATTTCCAGAAAGTTGTGATCTTGAGGTGGTTGAGAGATTTTCACTTTCTCTGGTATGTTTCCTAAGCACCAATATACTTCCCGAAAAATAAGAGCGAAGATAGAGAAGGTGCCGTTCTACATGATTTAGTTCTCCATTAATCACCCTTTGTAATTTTACTTAAAAGAAAGATAGAAGGGCGAGAATTGCAATCTCTGTTCTATTGTTCCTATAGATAGAGCGCTTTATGAATATCCTGGGTGAGGAAATTGTAGAGGAGCGGAAAGAAGCGGAACAAAGTAAGTTAAAGATTAATATCTTTTTCAAATAGATGTTTTGATGTATAAAGTCACAAACCAGTCGCAAACATTAAAAAGGGCGTACAGATGACAGGGAACAACGTTCAATTTTTTCGTTTATTTCAATCATATGATATTAATTTTACATTTCCCCTTGTCTCTGCCATGCACTTGGGCTAAAAAGAGTCTATGCATGACAACTTTTTTGGCCCTACATGAATTAAATAGAATTATA
The DNA here is from genome assembly GCF_004324835.1 of Dendronephthya gigantea. Taxonomy (NCBI): domain Eukaryota; kingdom Metazoa; phylum Cnidaria; class Anthozoa; order Malacalcyonacea; family Nephtheidae; genus Dendronephthya; species Dendronephthya gigantea. The sequence goes on along the minus strand of NW_021163249.1, from coordinate 52,792 downwards.
TAAAGCAACAAGTTTTTGTATTAGGGATGTTGATTTAACTGCAAATAAGACCATAAGACTGATTATAACTATACAAAGTGTAATATATAAGCACACAAAGTGTACTTATAGCACGCGAAGTGTAATAATAAGTACGCGAAGTGTAATAGAAATACACAAAGTGTATTATAAGTACACAAAGTGTACAAAGTTAAGATAAGTACACAAAGTTAAAAAAGGCTTAAACCGCGTAAGTGTCTGATTCACAAAAATGGTATTTGCCTACAACATTCTGTAAATAAATAAACAAAATCACAAACTGAAGAACTGTATTGCATGGCATTTTGTGAATATTAGAAAACCGTTGTTTTTTCACAATTTCTTTTTTTTTCGTTTCTGACTTCCAGTTTTGTCATTTTTGTATATTTTTTCCTAACTACATTGAACATCGCTTGCGTAGCCTTTTGCCGACCAACACCGTTATTAATATTCAATACAAACTCAAATATGCGTGCATGGGATTTGTTAAAAACGTATAGTTTTATTGCTATTCTTTAGTGACAAGCGAAGTAGGAAAATGGTTGAATGGTTTTAATCTTGGACTTTACGAATCATATCTGCTAGCAAATGGTTTTGACGATCTAGAATTCCTGGTGAGTTTTTATAATCCACGTGTTAATTAATAATTATCTAATTACATGAAGCTTGATAAGCACAAAAATTAATGTTAATGTTGTAACAACGTGCATGTATCTACTAGAAACAACTTCGGGAGAAGTCAGATAATTTATATTATATAATACCCCATTAAATTTAGAGCGTTTAATTGGTTGATGACGATCACGTGATATTGAATAGAAAGCCCCATTTCCCAAGAGTGCAATGGAAAGCGTTCCATTGCACTCTCCAGAGTGCAATAGTACTATACATTTTGTTCCATTGCACTCTTAATGCTTTCAGTAAATACCATCTATCAAAATGCTTCTTGCACATATGGTTGTTGATCCATACAGTATGTTTTTTAATAAATTATATTTTTGAAATGAGACAGTCTATTTTGGTATTATATAAAACAATTAATGAATGTTTTCATTCGTGCAATGGTAAAAATATTTTCACTTGGTGAAAGATGGAATGTTCCATTCAACTCGGCTATCGCCTCGTTGAATGGAACATTCCATCTTTCACCTCGTGAAAATATTTTTACCATTGCACTCATAAACATTCATTATTTGTATAAAGTTGGTCGACTCATAAAGATGATTCATTAAGTGTCGATAATTTGAGACAAGCACGCACGTGCGAACCATTTCTTATTTTTTTCCGATTTTAAATTAATCTCTTGTACTACAAAACTAACCGAATTAACATCACAAGTGCTTAACATGTCTTCACGACATTAGCACGGTTCATAGTTATGATAAAGTGAGTCTGAAATATATATATAGCAATCGAAAATGAGCCTTCACATTTTAAGAATGATCTAGCTAGAACCTGATATCGACTGAAACTCGGACGGTTAAAATACTTTTTATAAAATGCAAAAATAATTTTCTAGGCTGGCGGGATTCTCGAAGAACAGGATCTTCTTGAGATGGGCGTTCTCGATCCTGATTATAGAAAGTAAGTACTGAAGTACTAATCAAACTTTGATATAAAATAGTTTGCCTCGTTTAGCCATATATGATATGTATATAGGAAAATTCATTCTTCTTGTTTGCATCATTCTTTGTTAGCATATATTTTGATCAGTATTTATGATAATGTTGATAATAATATAATAAAAGTTTTCATCAAAAAACACTACTGTACCTGTACAAATCTATTCTAAAATTTCAAGATGTAAAGAAAAGTTGAATATAGATTAATTAAGCATTGAGTTAATCTGTTTTATTTAAAGTATAATCACATCTCATAATTTCGGATACGTCCTGTCGTGGTTGGGGAAAAGAACAACACTTACCTGAAACGATTATTATTATCCTGGAGGATGTGAACGAATAAATATGCGTGCGAACATCATATATGTTTCAAACTTCACATTCGGCGAATGACCAATATTGTGGCATCATCCCTCCTTCCCATTCGTCTGAATGACAGATCTTTCGACTATTATTGCTACCGCTCTACTATTATCACCACTGAACTGGCGTTTTAATTGCAATTTTTTGTATACACTATACAGGATTTGGCTTCGGCTCTATTACTAACAACGTTATTCGAATTCTCGTTTTTCCAGAACAATTATAGACCATGTTGGCGAACTCTCTTTACCACCACGTGTGGGTCAAAATGGGTTTGAGCCAAAGACTGTAGAAGAATGGTTGAATACGTTACACTTAGATGATTATCTAGATATTTTTCATCAGAAAGGTTATGACAAAATGGACCGAATAAAACAGATGTGGGAATTGGAGATGGAGTCTGTAAGTCCACCACTGTACACTTGCCTATGTTTGTTTTCAACACTGTCTATAGGTTTTCGCGATGCGAAAAAGGTCATGTTATGCTCGATCAATGTGTTTATCTGCCTAAGGAATGCTTCTCAATAACTAACGTAATTTCCTTTGGTCTTTTACACATGCTTCTGAGCTCCGCCGTTCTTTCAGGTACTAGCGATACACACACTTGGTCATAGAAAACGAATTCTGGCTTCCTTACCACAAGTGAAACGCAGGGATACCATGGTACGTTATTTTTTTATTCTTATGGCTTGTATGTAGAATTTACTCTTCTTATCAAGAATTGATGTTGATATTACCGTCGGTTTAGGGCTTATCATTCCGTCATTCTTTAAATATACATGACAATATTTTTGAGCATGATGTAATTTTACATGAAACGCTTACGTTTGCATTCAATTGCCCCCACTTTGGTGGTGATCAAAATTTTAATCGTAGCGGTAGTAAAATAACCCCGTAACAGTACGGTGGGCTCCATCGGCTATTTAAGAATAGGCAGAATTTTGTTCCACTGAACTGTAAAATAACTGTAAATAACGACAACTTGTACATGTCGCCAATCCTTGAAGCAAAATTGACGGCGGGCGATAATGATCGGGATGCAAATTTACAAAACACTGCGTAAAAAATGTATTTCTTATGTGAAATAAGGACTAAACTCTCAGATTAGACTTCAATACTATACCTCGAAACTCCTTTTTCTCGGGATTAGAGGGTGTTAAGTTTCTCAGCACGGAAGAACATTTGCTATTATTGTAAATACAGAATCGGTAACAATCGGTAAATGTTTTGCTGTTACTTAGGGCGGAACAGTGAGAGCTATCCAGAAAAACTGAACTGGAACTTTAAAAAACCACTGCGTTTAACTAAATCTTCATCACCTGTCTCGCTTCGATTAAGAATTTGTAGAATCCAACAAGATGGCGCCCAAATGCAGATCATGACGTCGTATTCATAGAAAGAATTATTTGAACATGTCATTTCCTACTTCTGACAGTTGCTTTATCTTTTTCAGGTCGTATCCGCGGAGGATATCAAGGATCGCCTTGCTGAAATCGATGTGTTTGGTGGAGAACCCCGCCGCGACACTTTGGACATGTTTAATCCTAGTCCAGGAATGCATGAATGGAGAAATAGGGGTTCAACATCACCAGAATCAACCTCGATTCAGCAGGAAGAGGCGTTGAGGATTCAACAAGCGCTACTCAATGAAGGCCAACGACCGCAAAGCTACGATCAAGCGCAAGTTCAACAGTCCGGACAGCGGGAGCCAGAAAGACCGCCTCGAAATGAAGAGCAACGATCTAACCAACAACAATCTCAACAACAAAGGCTGCAACAATCCGACGGCGCTGTTCCAGTAGCGCCTCCTAGGCGAAAAAAATCCAAGCAGAAAACTGCAAACCAAGATCAGGTGAGCTGTTTGAGTATGCAACGACTCTCACCCTCTGTCTACACTTAGTGTGTATAACGCCCGGTTTACACTGTCAAAGTTTCTGTGATCACAGTTGCAATTTTGCGTTGTTAAATCCAAAGTTTTAAATATTATATTTTGTACTGAATATTAGGATGAAATAACTTAGTATTAATTGCTGTTACAGTTACTTCCAGTATTTTGAACAAATCTTTTAAAATTTAGGATTTGTTGCTTGAAAATTCCACTGTGATTACAGAAAATTTAATATTAACCCGGCCTAACGCAAGCCCCAATTTTTGCAATTTGTATATGGTTGCCGGAGGTTTTTGTGTCCTAACATGCCTCTCCAGCCAGATTGATGAACCTGACTTTCGTAAAAATATACATATTGTGTGCACTATACAAAGCTATTTAAAACAGTAATGTTTGCTTTCAGCGCTAATTATATATGTCCATTGTTTAGTATATTATATTACACGAACAAAGTCGCATTCTGAAACATGTTGTGGTTCCTTAAATGGCGTCAGTTTTCCTTCTATTTTACAAGAAGTAGCCTACTTAAAGTTTGTCCCAATTTTGTAGAAGAGCTTAGAAATTAAATTATGTTTGGCAATTCGAAAAAAAAGTTCAAAAAGCGCGAGCCCTTTGTCTTAGTAACATGCAGGATTCAAAGAAAATTAAATATCTTACTAACGAAAATAAATTGAAGCAAACCAATGCGCTTCCTAAGATTTCTAATTAAGCATTTTTATTATTTATTATTTCAAAACTTCGTGTACATGACTAACAACGACACAAAATCAATCATAATCAATAATAATTTTATACAAGATGCTCTTTTTTCAGAGCAGGGATAACTGATAAGCAGGCCTTTAAATAATGGGCGTACCGCTTCTGATTTAGTCAAAACATTCATGAGTTCTAGTTGTTCTGAGTTCATGAGTTCTATAAAATTGGTTTTACCATCTTTAGAAAAATGACCAGTCCAATATTCAGAGGCAACCAAGTCTTCCATCACCTCCGCATTGGCTTCATCCTCCCGAAGCTTTGCTTAAAGGAAATGTCAACTACACTACCCGGGTAAATCCATCTTCAAATCAGATTAATCTATTTTCAAATCAGATTAAACCGTCCTCAAATCAAATCAATCCATCTGCAAATCAGATCAATCGATGCAGCAACAAATCAGATCTATATTACTAAATCCAGTTAAATGAAATCTCAAATGAAAATATCTCATGTGCAAAGAAAGTTTTAAAAAACAATTTTTTAGTTTTGGCTTTGCAGTCGATACGACGTCGATATTGTTACAGTATATATTTTTATGGTTTTAGTACTTGGGTTCTCACTTTATCAAGGACGTAATCGGAGAATCTTCAACGATAGAAGCCTGCAGGAAGATGAGGGTATGCATTATTATAGGGGGTGTAATTTGAATTCAACTTTGACAGGCTGCTGCATATAAAATACTGCTGTAAATGATCTAATTCTGGTATTGATAAAGGAGCTGTATTAAACTGTTGTGCATGATCGTAACTTATCATATATTTTGCAGATGTCAACACAAAAACTACAAAAAATTCCTGCAGTGATATTATCAATTTCCGTAACAGGAGTTAGGTTTATTGACGCTCGCTCTAGGGTGAGTCATCTTGTTAATAAACAGTGCTTCATTGTCTTGGAATTACTGGAATAATTATTCCCTTTGAGATGAAAAACATAAATATTGTAAAACAAACTGTAAATCGTGCACAAATTTGGAAATCAAAGGTTGTATTGACAGTTGTTGTAAATTATATATAATGAAGCAAAATTACAGACATAATACCCTTATCTCTTTCCAGATTGCAATCAGTTCGCACTATGTGCACAATATATCCTACTGTACCCAAGATCTAGAAGATCGTTCTGTGCTCGCATATATCGCCAAAGATCAGAAAGCCAATGCACATTACTGTCATGTATTCAAAGCTAATAGTCCGGTATGTATTAGCTATGGTATGACTAGCATACATCTGCCATGGTTCGTGTGTCTATCCTTATAGAACTTCATTGTTTTCTGCAACGATGTGCAATAACGATACTTTATGGTACATCTTTTATATTATAGGCTATATCTGACGAAATTGTTATGACATTGGGCCAAGCCTTCGAGGTATGTAGTTTAAGTACTCCTATCAAGAATTCAATATTTTGAAGTTAAACATTAAACATGGTCATTGCAAAGATTGTGCTTATACTGCCAAAGCAAAATGGAAGCTTTTTACCAACTTTGCAAATCGTTACGCGCAAGCGACATATTCACTGCCCTTAATTTGCCCAGCCCTATAAGAAAATGTTGCATGTTGCGAGACTAGAGATTCGACTTTATCTATCGTGTGGTGCAAAAGCTATTTTAGTAGTTATTGCTGTCCAACGATACAACTTTTACATAGCAAGAAAGACGGGTTATTTAGAATTCTAATATCTTTTTATGCCATAATGGCTATAGAAATTACCAAATTATCGTGTGTTGACAAAAGTGCCGCTCGAAAACCACATTCTTTCACGCATACACTCATTTAAGGTCATAATAAATTTGTTTTTGCTTCGTTTTGCCTTCCATCGGGCAAGCTTGATTTTGATCACTCATTTTTATTTTTATTTTAAAATTATTTGATTATTTCCTGCTGTTATGAACTGAAAAAAGTAATATTGCGAAATTTAAATAACTTACATAAGGAATAGATAATTAAATTAAATAATTATATGCTTTATCTTTTTTGTAATAAACCTTGTATACTGCATGTGTAATGATGTTTTTATATAAGTATATTACACTTTTCTTTTCAGCTTGCCTTCGAGCAGTATTCCCACGCACAATATACCAGCGGCCATAAATGAACGCCTACTTGTAGTCCTCGTAACTGAATAGATAGTCTATTGTAATAAAGTCATATATAATAATAACGTCATAAATATATAAATCATGCAATTATATGTAAATCAAATAATCTTTCGTCACGAGAACAGTTTGCCTTCAGTGAATGTAACCTTTGTAATTTAACCCATAATATGAAGTGAACACCTATTTTTTATTTCTTCCAAAGAGTAAATGAATGCGTAAAGGCAGTTGCCAGCTAATGAGACAGCCTTTGAATATTTTTATATGTAAACAAAAAGAAATAAATATGAGCTATTATTTTACCTGTATGCATTTATTTAATACCTGGTGTGTCGCCACTATTTGTGCAAGACTTCTCATTTGACCCTCCAGCAACGCAAATTACCTAGAATTTCTCTTTTTTCTTCATTTGCACATAAATGATATGTTTCCTCCATATCCACATCTTATATTTTAATGTATAAAAACCTTTCCCTTAGTTGTTTAGCATAAAATGCGCGTAGCGTGTAATGTCTTATTTTGCGATTCTTGCAAGCCTATAAAAGAGTTAAACTAAACCGCTTCTCGATGGTTCGAGCGAAGTCCCTTCGTCCTATTGAAGTTGTACGAAGGTTCTCTTTGACGTTTCGAGCGAAAGACTCTTCGTAATTTAGAGTTTTATAACATACGATAAGACTTTGCTCGAAAAGTCGAGATTTCACGTGTGTTGTCATCCTCGTCCCCAGGGCCTAGCTCCGTTGCTCTGGTGTGTTGTATAAAAGTAAGAGCTTATGTCAGTGTCTCCACTTTCAAATTTGAAATCTCCATGACCAAAAATCCCAGAAACAACTTTTTTAAATTTCCATAAAATTTCCACGAAATGAATCAAGAAAAGCAGTATTTTTGAAGGCATTAAAGTGCCCCTAACACAAAAATGTATTTCACCTTTTTAAAATCCTCGTAAATCATACTTATTCACTTACTGAGACAATTTTTTTTCGTTTTTAAGCGCATTTGATTTGTTTTACATAGAAAAATCGTAAATTTCAACCAAAATTAACGATTTTCGAGAATTTTCTAAAATGTGTTACATGCTAAAAATGGCTTCAAATATTTACTAAGGCTAATCTATGTCGTTTTTGAGCATATTTGTTTTGGAGCAATGAAAAATTCAAAAATATGATTTAGGCCAAAATTGCCCTGAATAAATATGGCAAATCTATCAAGTTAATAAGCATTTACTAATCGTTGCTTCATAATGGAAATAAAGATGCTGTGACGAGCAGATGGTACCGTGTAAACGCAGCTTGAGAGAAGTAGAGTTATTTTTAACATCTGTTGCGTTACTTGGAGATTCAGATTTGGAGTACAATTTCAGCTGTGAAATAAGCGGCAAATGTTAAAACATTCTAATGAACCTGAATTAACATTTTCAAATTTTAGTTTGTGACCTGTTTTATCAGACTAAAATACAAAACAATCGCACCGTAACCCCCGGGATCAAATATAGCACTGCTTGGCCGATTATATAGAGCCCCGGATCTATATAAAAAATGTGCATACAAAAAATGCAGGAACGAAGCACGGCAAATTAAGTTGGAGATTTATTAATAAACCTCTCAATAAAAAAACATAAAACCACCACAATTAATAGCCTAAAAAATGGGGAAACCAACATTACTGATAGCGAAGGCATATCAAATACATTTAATAACTTCTTCACTGAAATAGGACCCAAACATGCATCAAATATCCCTTCATCGGATATTGACCCAATAACGTTTGTCCAATCGAGCAATACAGAGTTTAATTTTACACCAATGACCAATTACGAAGACAGAACTAATTGCTGTCATCGATCAATTAGACATAAACCAAGCGCCTGGACTAGACAATATTACAAACAAACTTTTTCAAGCTGCTAGTGATGCTCTACATAAACCTTTATTGCGTATATACATACCACTTATTAACCGAATTTGAGATCCGTACTAGAAAAATATCAGACCGAGGTCTTGACAGTACGGACCGAGCAATAGCGAGGTCAACGAGGTCCATACATAAAAGACCGAGGTCTGATATTTTTCCAGTACGGACCGAACGTATTCGGTTAATAAGGGATTTATTAAATGGCATACAGTATTTAGTTTATTGATTTATACAATGCGCTGCAGCATTCTTGCCGGCTCTTTCGCCAGCAAGTCGCCAAGCAAGCACTGAAGTGGCTTCCAAAACTTTGTTTTTTACTCGTTAAATAAGAATGATACAGTAATATAAACAAAAATCAAAGATGAATAAATATAATATTCACATGTACCAAATAATGCTCTTCTTCGTCCATTCTCCGTCGATATTTTTCGTGTCAAAAATAAAAGTGCAAGCTTGTTTTTGTTAAAAAATATGAGAGTTGGACCGTTACTACGGCAACGGTCTAATACTGGGGGATTCCAGGGGCCAGTTGTTCGAAAGGCGTTTAGCTTAAACGGTGGATAAGTTCAAAATGGAAAACAAAACTATATATTTATTGAACAACTGAGCTGAAATATTTTGATGTAAATAGCTTAATTGTCAATGAAAGTACATATTTGATGCATACGATGCAGATTTAGTCATTCACAAGATGTATGAGAGTAATTTGAAACTTTGGCTTATCCACCGTTTAAGCTAAACGCCTTTCGAACAACCGGCCCCTGACCGGCAAAGAACCAATCAGCGCACGCCATTTTAGTCACGAGACCGCGTGCCATATAATAAAATAGCATAAATGGCCCTTGAAAATCAGCTTTAGCTGAAGGGCTACCGTGTTTAAATAAATATTAATAATAATGATATTTTAAATAATAACCATTAACTTCACCTGGGCCGCATATAACTAGCTTATGGCGAGGTCATGCCGCTCCCGTTTCCTTAAGGGACTCCATACCTGTGAAAAAGGCTGTGATATTTTAGCGTCTGCACGTACAAATGTTGATATTATTAGGTTAAAGGTATGATTAAGATTCAGTTTTGTTAGGTTAAAGGTACGAATAAGATTCAGTTTTGCGCGTTTTAGACAGCAACAAAAGAAATCATTATCATCAAATTAAACTTTACGTAAAATCCTTTGAAAAAAGGTTGAGTATAACTATAAAATAGTGTAGTAATTAGCCATAGGTTCTGCTTGGGAAGGCAATGCCAATGATCTCCCATGTTTCAAATGGTGTGTTCGAGTCCAAGCATGTCCGTTTTTCATTATGTCTTTCGAGAAAAAGATATAGTAAATCAAGTAAACATAGCCGTTCAGCACATGATCTCGTAGTCTAGTGGTGAAGACAATGGTCTCCGAAATGCTAAGTCGATGGTTCGAATACACGTATGCCTATTTTTTATGTCCTCGGTGAAAATGATTAAGTATAAATTAAATAACCATAGCCGTTCAGCACAAGATCTCGTAGTCTAGTGGTATGCCACAAGTGGTAAATTTATGGCTCGAAACCTACCATATTAACCGTTTTTCATTATGAACTTCGTGAAAACTATGGAGTAAATTGACTATAGCCGTTTAGCACAAGATCTTGTAGTCTGGTGGCGAGGACAATGGGTTCCCCAGCGGTAAATCGATGGTTCGAATCCTGCCGTAACCGTTTTTTTATAATGAACTTCGTGAAAAGAATAAAGTAAATTAAATAACCATAACCGCTCAGCAGAAGATCTTGTAGTCTAGTGGTCAAGATGTTGGTCTCATGTGTCGACGGTTCAAGGTTCGCATCTCGTTTTAGATGGAAATTTTCGTCATTAATATTACATGGTAATGTTAAGGAGAATAAGTTAGTGCAGGCTTCCAACAATCACCAGTTAGCCTTGTGGTAAAGTCGTGGACTATCAAGTACAAGGTCGAGGTACCAAGAACAGGATGGTACGAAATGGTTGGTATGTTCCTCGGGCGAAGTTTATACTTTGTTAATCTTTGGAAATCAAAGTTACTCTTTAGGGAAATCTGGGGATAGGTAGGGTAAATGAGGGGTATATGAATACAAAAAGACTTAGTATTTGGGCGGCCACTGCTCCCGTGGGCAGGAGGGAGGGTATAGGTGAGAAACCCTATATAAAAAGATTAAGTTTTTTTGTACTCATTTAAACCTCTTTACTCCTATTTACTCCTATCTATCCCTACTTTTTCCTATTCCAAGATATCCCTAACTATCCCCTAACACAATTAAATGTTTAAAGAAAGCTTGCTTTGAAAGTCAGGAAAGGCGGGGGAAAGACAACCCCCCTCAGTCTTTATTCCTTCTTCTTCTACGGTTTATCCAGGACTTGAACCATCGACTGTATACTTGGCAGATCACCGTCTTCACCACTACACCACCAGTTCTTATGGTGTAATCCGACACTTTTTTATTTTACTTAAAATCCTTTTTGGAAGGATCTTTGATGAAATAGAAGAAAAGATTCCCATCTCGGACTCGAACCTTCGCCTTTAAACTCGGAGAGGTCTGTCTTCACCAGGAGACCACACGAACCTGCGGTGAAAAGCTACACTTTTTTATTATTTAATATCTTTTTGGTAGGTTCTCAATGAAATAAACAATTTAAATAAGTACAAGGTCTTCTGCAGGACGGTTATGGTTATTTAATTTACTTTTACTCTTTTCACGAAGTTCATATAATGAAAAACGGTTGCGGTAGGATTCAAACCACCGATTGTCCTCGCCACTAGACTACGGATCTTGTGCTCAACAGTTATGGTTATTTAATTTACTTTATCTTTTTCCTGAAGTTTTCGAACCATCATAATGAAAAACATTCCTTTCATAATTTAATCCTTCCGCTTATAATTAAGACATGCGATAAGCCAACATGCAACTACGGCGTCATAGTCAAACTTGCAAGAGGAGCCTCTTTCCTTGAAACAGGACAAGAGAGCGAGAACCGATAGTTTGGCGTGTCACACAGTCGATGCGACTCCAAACGCCGAAGGCTTAGTATATTCGATGACATTGCTCTATGCGGTAATTGTGGGATTATTATTTGTTCCCTGCGACTGCGCGGGGTTTTTTATTCGATTGGTCAAGTTATCTCAATCTAGTCTATAACACGTTGATAAGGCGACGGACTAAACACCTGTCATCGCGTAATTTAAAAAATTTAATCAATATTCATAATTCCTCAAAAGCGTCGTTCTATTCCTATATGTATTGTGATAAACGCTAGGTCGCTAGCCAAACCTGATGCCAGCTCAGCTTTTTATTTAGAATTAAAGAATCATAAAGTTGATCTGGCTATTGTCACAGAAACGTGGCTGAAACCTACCATTCCAAATCAGGCCGTATGTCCTGACGGTTTACGTGGCATACAAAAAGACAGGCCTAGTAGACAAGGAGGCGGAGTAGCTGTTTTTTGTAGAAATAACTGGCAAATCGCGATGTTAGAAGAGTTTTCCAGCCCGTTTGAATGTTTGTGGACGAACGTTTCTACTGACAATTCTCTATTTTATGTAGTAGCATTATATTACCCTCACTCCTCTGAATTGTCAGTGCCGGATGCGAAATTAATTATTGCAGGGGACATAAATCCGCTGGAAATTAAGTCACTCTTGAATTATCACTCTCTAGCTCAGATTGCGAAGATGCCGACTCGTGCTCAGGAGATTTTGGATGTATTTGTAACTAATGTTCCTAATTATTGGCGTAAGGTTCTATATTGGTTCTATATTGTTCTAATTATTGGCGTAAGGTTCTATATATCATCTCTATTGGCAATCGTACTATAAAACAAGATGAATCGTTGAAATACCTGGCATAAACATATTGAGAACCTAATGGGGAAAATTAGCCAAAGATTGGGATTGCTGCGCCGTGTGAAATATTTCTTACTGCTGGATGCAAGACAAATTTTCAAGACAAATTTTATATACGCGGCAATTTTACCACTATTCGATTATGCTGATATAATGTGGGGCGATAAAAACAATTCTGAGCTTACACTGTTAATTTGAAGGTGTTAAAATAACACCTTCATTGGTGCTAATTTAACTCCATAAGGTGGTGTTAAGCAGAAAGTGTCATTTTAGCACCGATTCGGGTGCTGATTTAGCACCATCGAAATAGCGAAAGTGCCAAATTGACACCATTTTCAGAGTGAAGTGCGAGGTGTTATAATAGCACCAAAAACGGTGTTATGTTTCCTTCCTAATAGGGTGTAAAAATAACACCAAATGTTTCAAGATACGAAATGGCGGCGGAATTCACAAATCACGAGTGATTTTTTTTCCTTTACTTTAATCGCTTTTCGTTCACTATTTACACTTTTGCTTATCTAATTCATATCGCAAACTAATATATCTTGAATTACTTCCAAATCGTTTAATTTCATTGAAAGGCAAATAGCAAGTGAAATTCTCCCAGTTGACGACTTCAATGTGCTTCTCTCTTGGAGTACAAATCTCATAAGCCTGGTAATGTTCAGAAAATGTTAAACTTTCCTTCTTGTTGACGACAAACAATGCTTTATCAACATCGTTATCAACAATAAAAATTTCCTTTATTGCCCAGAACTGTGGAAATTCATCCTCATCAAATCCAATATGGACTATAGCACCAACTTTGTACTTTGTGCCATGGATTGTTATCCATTTAGCCCTATAACAGGAGAGATAATATATACAATAGTTATGGGAGAAAACAGCACAAAATCTCAAGTATAACATATGAATATCACAGTCAAACTTACTCATATAAAGGTGTTTGCTTATTAATTCCAGAAGTTTTGGCTTCTATAAGCTCATTGTGTAAAACATCACCAACATAGGATATTTTGCCTAGTAAAATGCCAGGAAAACATGGATGAATAATACAAAATCTAGTACAATAAGAGTATTTGCGCTATAAGATAATTAATAGAGGTCAATAGAGGTATTCAAATAAGATATTAAATCACAATAATTATACCTGGACCAACTTCAATTCCCTTATCAATAAATGAGCTGGAACCACCTTCAGCAGATTGAAGTCGATAGGAGACACCCTCTTGGTGCCTTTTTGCCAGTGAATATGGTAGGTTGATGAAGTTTCCAATAACTATAGCCAATCTTTTAAAATAGTGGTGTTTGGCCTCATATCGCATGCACCAACTTCGAACAAGGGGCCCTAGTCTGTTAATAAAAATAACAGATATTAATTAACACACAAGTGTACATCATTTACCTAGGTGTAACAATTTTCTAAATATGTAATTAGGTTCAATCAAAACATTCTTTTACTAAATATTTACTAGTAAATTAACTTACTCCAGCATGGTTCTTGGCATATGAATCATGTAGTGCATTTTGGGTATTATACTGCAGTCAGAGAAGAGATCCTTAAATGTTTCCAGGAGTTTCTGTATTAGCACTTGGAGATATGCCACTTGATCCTTACTTACAACTGGTGCAAAGACAATTCTAATGGTGTTCAGTAAGATGCACAACAACTCCCAGTGGTCATCATCTTCTGGGACATAGTCTCCAATTAGAAAAGGCAAATGTAGACCAAGACACCACATTTGATTTGCTAAAACCACAAAAAATTATGAACAATTGGACTTCAGAATTTAAGAAAACAGGAATTTTCTGTACTAAAAGAGTAAAATGTAAGAGTCATTTTAGGAACATTGTAGCCTATTTTGTCTAACACTAGATAATTTTACTTGTCATGGGAGGGTAATGCAGCTTAGGCATTAAATATATCACTATATATTGAATTACATACCATGTTGTTTCAAACTGTTGTCTTGTGACACCAACCTCTGGGGTAAAATTGGTGCTGGCCTATTGGTGTCATTGTGATAGCCAAAATCAAAAACTTCAATTCTTCTGTTCAGGTCTTCCAATTTGAAATACTTCTTTTCAATTATATAAACTTTTAATAACTCCTTGACAATGTATTGTAGAACACCTTCAAGTATGTCATGCATTGCATCTGCAGGAAGCCCACCAATCACATGATAATATCTTGAAGTGTTAAGCAAGGAGGATTGGTTTAATCCATATGTTTTCTTGAAATGATCACCCTGCTCAAGCCTCTGGCACTGGTCATTGTAACTCTCCTTTGTTCGCAGTACAAAGTCTTTCTCGTGAAACTAAATTAAATAGTAAGAATCCATGTATAAGACTGTCGTAGCTCTTAGCCATATATCAATCATTAATATCACATGCTGTTGCCAAAAAAATACGTACACATTCAGTTATCTCTGCAGCAACACCCATGCAGACGCGACACTTCCTATGTGATTGAGAACCTTGTTTAAACCCACCAACACACTGGCACCCAAGATTGTCCCCTGAGAAATAGCAGATAGTCCCAGCAAGCTTTCTTGGATTCCCCTTAATAATAAACTCATAGCCACCATTCTAAAAAAATATAGTGGAAATAAGACATTTTTATTCATTTAAAACTGAACCACACAAGCTACAATAAATAGAAATACTGTCAGTTTAATAATTTATATGTACAGTGTAATTAATAACAAACCTGTTCTAATTTGCTAAGGTCTTTCATAAAAACATCAAGAATAGCATTCACACCATATGTCTTCAGATGCTTGCTGTTTACAAGGCCAAGTAGTTGGATTGAGTTTATGTGAGAACGATACTCTGGACGTATGTTTCCCAAGGTATAATAGAAAGCGGCTATATTTAAATGAAAAAATTGCAATTTAAAAAAAAAATTTAAAATATACATCACATAACCACATGCCTTCACACAACCAAGGACAAAAAGCTATAGTATGTTATAGTTTTTCAGTATCATTGCCCTTCTCAAATTAGAGAACTAGGTATTTATTAACTGGGAAAGTAAAAGGCTGGGTCAAGAAACATGAAACTTAGACATCCATTTTTTGGACTTCTAAGTGCTGTAATCAAGCAAAGAATTTACCAAGTTTATGCTTGTTTGCTCTCGATCCCAATGGGTTGCATACTTCTACTTCATCAAAGTAAACCAAGAGCTGCAGAGCTGTTGGGTCTCTACTAAACAGTGGATGTTTTTTGAAAACTTCACCATCACAAAAATCACACAAAGTTTCATCATTTTTTTGATGGGGATTCTCAACCTGTAATAAAAAATTAATAAAAGAAAATGTTAACCTATTAAACCACTTGTCCATTTAAAAGTTAATTGCTACTAAAATATGGGCTAGAAGGCGTTGTATCTATGAATAATATACCTAAATAGTCTTTGTTTGCATGATCTAGTATTTCAGTTACTATAACTTATGGTTAATGGCAGTGCAATTGTTACCTCATAAAGAATTGACTCATCATTTAGTAGTTGCTGCAGGCTTTCCAGTATTGGAATATAATAAGCATCATCTGTTTTTTCAACATTCTTTAGTTTATTCCCTTTCCTTCTTTTGACATGGTGCTTTCCAAGAACTATCTTTTGTGGCTCCTGGTGAAACAAAAATAAATAGCTAATTAAATAAAATTATCAACTCACTGTCATATTATGTCATTGGACTCTGCATGTCCCTCTGCATGGTTTATATGTGTGCCATAAAAGCCTTGTTTGCAATATAAAAATCCCATTTTATCTGTTGTAATAATTGAGTAGGATGCACATCTGGGTTAGCTGTAGTTAATATGATGTATGTTTGTTACCGGCTTTGACCAAAAAACTTTTTAACAGCATTTTAGGGTTTTAACAGCATAAATACATTAGTTCAACTTGGCTGTTTTCAATTCAACAGAAAATATGCAAATGTTTGGTTAGCAAACTATTCCTCTGGCTCTGTAAGTGGAAATCCACCCTGACTTGATATAATATAGAGTGTAAAATACTTACAACAAGATTGAAATTATCCTTGTAATATTTGTACTGAAGTGGCTCTTTTTCAATACCAGTAAATGGTTGGGAGATTGGGTTGTTTTCACTGAACAGACTCCCAATCCAGCACAGTTTGAAGATTAATCCCAGCATTTGAAGGCAGTTCGCAAACCAGACTTCAATAAATCTACACTGGCTTGAGTTATTTGGGTGACATTATCAACAAAAGAATCCACAACAGTTTGTGGGACGCGTCCTTTCTCTTTGAACTTTAATAGGCACAGTGCATTAGATTTGGCTAGATTGACCTTCTCTCTTTCAAAGTTGAAATGTTCCACTTCTTTATTGTTAATTCCGCCATTTATTTCGATCTCTTGTACGTCTTCATTCTCAAAATGATTTTCCTCGTGTCTGGTCACCACGTTGTGCTTGTTGTTTATATGAGCTTTCAACGATTTGAATATTCTGTATGTCTTTGCACAGCCATCAATGCCACAAACAACATGGAAATTTGGTTCATTCCGGTGAACACGTCCAAGATGCTTTAGTAAAAGCGGAATGGATTCGGCGACGAATTCAAGACATATGTTACAACGATAGTGATAACCACCATTATTGTGCGTGGCCATTTGGCTGTAGAATATCTCATTTGTGGAAAAGTAGACAGAATCAAAGAGTTGATACTGAGTATATATAAATTATATATACATATTATCTACTCTTAGCTTTGACAGAATGTTTATGATTAATTCATACTTAATTTATTCTTCAACCAAAATCGTTGCGGATTGGTCAGTTTACTGATCGTCGGAATCACGTGAGGATCCTTCAATCTCCATTCGATCCGCGCGGCAAGTTCAAATTGCATCATCATCGTCCCCAGAGACAGACTCACCGTAATCGCTTATATTTCTTACAAAGGAAAGACTATTTTTATCGTTTTAATCAACGAAGCAATCTCAAACATTGAAGACCGGAAGAATTGTTTCTGTTTTTATACTTGGTTAGTATAATTGTCACCGTCAATTGACATTTCGTCATAATATTTTCGTCTAGTCAAGATCGCACGTGTTCGCTTCATTGTGACAAATTTTCTTTGCTTTTTGTGAAATAACGTTTATCGTTTAATAACCTTTATCGTTTTTTTATAGATAATGGATCTTGCTCTATTGAGTACGCTTCAGAATGCCGGGGTCAAAGAATGTGTAATTTCAATTCTGGAAGATGAAGAGGTATAATACTGTGTCGTTTGAGTCGATATTTGTTATAGCAAAATCTATATTTTTTATTTCGTATGATAATTTCTTTACACAACAAATTTGATCCTAACCAGTGCAAATATATATTATTGCAACTGGTTTATTCTACCGAACTACCTAGGAAATAAATTAACAAGACTATTTATTTTCTGTTGAACAGTTTGACAGCATTGATATCCTCAGTTCCACTTCGGACGATTTACTGAAGTCATGTGGCATTAAAGGAGGCCAAATATCAAGAATCCGCAGCGCTCTGGCACCGCTTAGTAATGAAAAAAATCAGATAACAGTAAGAATCTTCAAAATACATACCTGTAACTACATATGTTATTATGTTATATTGTATATTTGATTTTATCTGATATTTTAATTTTATTGTGTCCTGCTTTTTTGTAATGGACAAACAAGGGGTTTGACAATAGTGTTTTTGTCTGATTGACTAGCTCCCTACTAGGTACCTCTGAACATAATTTTACCAACACTAAATGTGAGTTATTTTTGCATGACTAGGTTGAAAGCGTTATGCCTATAGCCCCAAAGACACCTGATTTGCCCAAGGAATTAGAAACATGTTCCAGTAGGCCTCCTGTTACCCCAAGTTCCTCCAAAACACCCAGTACCCCCACCAGTGCCCTGAGCACTTTCCACACACCCACCAGTACTCTAAGCAATTTGAAAACACCCACCTGTTCCCCAAAGACGTCCCATACACCCACTGTTACACCCACCACACCCATGGCAAAGACAGCTTCTCCACTATCTATCCCAGGCTTTGCAATTAAAGAGAAAAAACTTGCAAATGTTAACTGGATAAGAGAGTTTAGACTTCCTTCTATGGTATGTAAATCATTTCATGTATTTATTGAATATTTTGATTGAATTAGGTCAGTATGTAGTACCTACTCCTTAGTATTAATCTTTATAATTATGCTAAAAGCATTTATTGTAGTATATGGACTGACTAATGGATATAAATAATAAGCATTTGTCAAAGCTCTGGCACTTAATGGGCTTATTCTATACTATTCTCTTTTCAGTTTTCTCCTGCTGTAAATGAGGAGTTGAAGTTAGGGAAGTTAACAGGAAAACTGAGAGATAACTTCACTAGGGAGTGCTGTGATGCAATTAAGCAGCACACAATGTACCCAACCAAAGAGGAAAAGGATAAAGTGGCATTCATGATAATTGAGGCATACCCCTTCCTGGCTGATTCACTTGGAGCAGGCATTGTAAGTATTATTTCCTTAATCTTCAGTGGTACTAAGGTATAAATGTGGTTCTGTTCTATGCTGTCAACAATGGTGAATCTTATTAATTCATATGGTCTAATCATGATTTACAAAATAGGGTTCTTGGTCAATGGCAATCCATAATAGGTTCAAAAACATGAGAAGGAAACCACGGACTCCTGCTGTCAAGAACCAGGAGCAGCCAGCAAGGTCTATACAAGAACCAATGCTAAAAAAGCGCAAAGTGGATGACATTCCAGAGCTAGCTGATGGGGAAACTGAAGAGACTTGCAAGGAACATACAAAGCATATGAAAGCAGAGATGGCAAAATCAAAAAGAAATGCAAGCGTTATCAAAGAGTTGATGCAGCTGACCTACCCATACAGGCGCCAGCAGATAATCAATGGAATTGTCACAGATGTGCTACAGGAATATCCTGCACTTAAACTTGTGTCAGAGGTCAGTATAAAAATATGTATTGTGATTGTTTTACCCATCAATAAGTAGTGATGTCCCCTTGTCATTAAAAAGCCCAAATAAGGAGTGCCGGAGTTTGCCATTAATGATTTCACTGTGTCTAATGCTCAATGATATTTTGCTTACCTGACCGCCCATGTTCATTACTTATAGCACTGTACTATACATATACCCTGTATATGGGTCTAAATGGGTTCTTTTAATTATCTCCAATCCCATTAATGTTAGAAATTTTATTTGACATAGAAAGTGTCCTGCAGCATAAAATGATTTTTTTATGTATAGGTAAGGACAGAATTTGGGAGAATTGTGGAAGACCCAAAAATTGTCAAGAAAATGGTTCAAAATTTCGAAGTTGTTGAGAAAAAGATCCTTCAGTTGGCAGAAAACAGCTCAAACAAGACTGTGAAGTCTTTGCTAAATGAAATGAAGAATGCTGTGCTTGACGAGCCAAGTAAACAAGCAGGTAATTATGTTGAAATTTTGCTACTTTATAGGTACTACCCTTACAGTTTAATTTTACAGAAATTTAGATTTTGCAACTTATATCAGTTATATGCAATTGTAGTGTATAGATATTAATTGTAACATATTGTGTGTTTTTTCAATAGACATCGAAAGCACAATTGCAGTGTTGCTGCTTCAGCATCATCTAAAGGACAAGAGTTGCAACAACCCACTTTTGATGATATGCTCTGTAAGTATAATTGCTGTTACAATTTAAACTTGGCTATCCCACTCTCCGATTATAGCATCCCTAATAATATATAGTAGAAAAGACTCTTATCTCTGAAAATGGCTAAACAAATAGATTGCAATGCTGCCTATTTTATTGCGATACTCTTGTCTTACGTACATACACCGTGTGATTTTATGTACTGTCAATGGAAGAGTCTATGGGTTAAGTAACTCAACTAAGGAATTGTTGTCAAATATTTAAATAAATACTTAGTTAAATATTTCTCTTTTTTCAAGGATGACGACTCTATTGATTGTGAAATCACTAAAGCAACATACCCAACGCTGATTGGATCTGGTGATATACAAGGCCTGGATACCCTGGTAATCGCAGTTGAAGGACAAGTTTTTACCGATGTGTCAAAAATAAACATCCTAAAGGCAGTTTCCCTATTAGTGGGAAGCTTCTATATCCTAAATATGGAATACAAACCGGGAGCATCAAACATTTACGCTTTTATTGAGGCTGTGCTCATGGAAAATGGGCAACAGGCCAGAAAGAGAGTCTCAGTCCAAAAATTCGTCAAGGAACTTGGTATTGATTGTAGAAATATGTAAATATTTATGTATGTATTCCTGCATGATCAGTAATTGTATATATGTAAATGTGACCATGTTTAATATATTAATCTTTTTTAATTTTCCTGTGTATGTGTCATTAATTAATGTTATGTCAGTATCTGATTAGTGATGTGGGAATTGTAGTAGCTAAAAATATCTTTAGATATAACACTAAAAGTGTGCTTGTTTAACACCATATCTAGTGCTATTTGAACACCCAAAGGTGTTATTCTGACACCGAAATAGGCGTTAAATTGACACCGAGCATGGGTGCTAATTTAGCACCTATACCATGGTGTTAAAATAGCACCTCCATGGGTGTTATTTTTGCCATATTCATTCAACACCTTTTTTGGTGCTAAATTGACACCTTCAAATTAACAGTGTATGCGTCACTAGTAAACGTGCAATTTTTCAACAAAAGATTTCTTGTGCTACTCTCGAAACTTTTATATTTAAAATCACATAAGAATAGTATAAATACAATGTTTTTTGGCTTTGGCACAAGCGTAGTTTTTAGAAAATCGGCAAAAACTCGAATGTGGGGATAGCATAATTAATAATTAATCTAACTATAGCGCACGCTACCTATGGGTACTAGTAGACATACAATTTTTCAACAAAAGCTTTCTTGTGCCACTCTCGAAACTTTTATATTTAAAATCTGCATAAAAAATAGTCCTAAATACAATATCTCTCGACTTTGGCACAAGCGTAGTTTTTTAGAAAATCCGCGAAACCTCGAATGTGAGGATAGCTGACAAAATTTAATTATATAGGGGAGAGAGATGAACAGATTTTTTGAATGAAGGTCTTTGTGCCATCGGGAAACTTTATATTTAAAATCTTTATAAAAAATAGTCCTAAATACAATATCTCTCGACTTTGGCACAAGCGTAGTTTTTGAGAAAATCGGCGAAACCTCGAATGTGAGGATAGCTGAGTCAGCAATTGTAATGAGTATATAGGGGAGAGAGATGAACAGATGTTTTTGAAATGAAGGTCTCTTGTGCCACTCGGGAAACTTTTATATTTAAAATCTACATAAAAATAGTTCTAAATACAATCTCTCGACTTTGGCACAAGCGTAGTTTTTTAGAAATCCGCGAAACCTCGAATGTGAGGATAGCATAATTAATTTCATTAAAGCGCACGCCGTGGTACTAGACATGAGATTTTTGAATGAAGGTCTTTGTGCCACTCGGGAAACTTTATATTTATAAATGTACATAAAAATAGTACTAAATACAATATCTCTCGACTTTGGCACAAGCGTAGTTTTTAGAAAATCCGGGAAACCGAAAGTGAGGATAGCATAATTAATTTCATTAAAGCGCACGCCGTGGGTACTAGACATGAGATTTTTGAATGAAAGTCTTTGTGCCACTCGGGAAACTTTTATTTTAAAATGTACATAAAAAATAGTCCTAAATACAATATCTCTCGACTTTGGCACAAGCGTAGTTTTTAGAAAATCCGGAAACCTCGAATGTGAGGATAGCATAATTAATTTCATTAAAGCGCACGCCGTGGGTACTAGAAATGAGATTTTTGAAATGAAGTCTTTTTGTGCCACTCGGGAAACTTTTATATTTAAAATGTACATAAAAAATAGTACTAAATACAAATCTCTGGACTTTGGCACAAGCGTAGTTTTTGAAGAAATTGGGAAACCTCGAATGTGAGGATAGCGTGAGTCAGCAATTTTAATGAGTATATAGGGGAGAGAAGATGAACAGATGTTTTTGAATGAAAGTCTTTTGTGACCTCGGGAAACTTTTATATTTAAATCTACATAAAAAATAGTACTAAATACAATATCTCTCGACTTTGGCACAAGCGTAGTTTTTGAGAAAATCGGCGAAACCTTGAAAGTGAGGATAGCTGAGTCAGCAATTTTAATGAGTATATAGGGGAGAGAGACGAACACATTTTTTGAAATAAATTTTTTTGCTCCGCACGGGAAACTTTTATATTTAAAATGTACATAAAAATAGTCCTAAATACAATATCTCTCGACTTTGGCACAAGCGTAGTTTTTTAGAAAATCCGCGGAACTTCGAATGTGAGGATAGCATAATTAATTTCATTCAATAGCGCACGCCGTGGATACTATACATGAAAGTTTGAAATAAAGGTCTATTGTGCCACTCTGGAAACTATTATATTTAAAATCTACGTAAAAACAGTACTAAATACAGTATCTTTCGGCTTTGGGTCAAGCGTAGTCTTTGAGAAAATCGACGATAGCGTGGAATAGCATTTGGTGTATGTATGACGAATAGTGTGATGGAAAATTGGGTTTGAATATTGTGACAGTATGATAATTTCAATTTCCGTTTCAATTTTGACGGCTTTGACGACCTCTACTATTTTTTGAATTTCTTCTTAAATAAAGGTGTGCCGGATCTGAAATTTTACGTACACGTAAATGAAAGATTGGGGAATCTCTTTGTTGTGTTTTACGTGAAAATGATGAAATATTTAGGAAGATACTTACCTGTAAGTTCGTCGTATTTTGCAGCTATAATTTTCAGCTTTTATGGTAGATAACACAAGTATTTGGGGTTTATTATGTCGGCAAAGCGTTACACGTTATTGCTAAAGTGTTATTTTAGCTGCAAACAGTGAATTTAGCTGTTTTTAACGATTTTGCGATTTGAATGTCAGGATGAATCTTAGGATGAATCTTAGGATGAATATCAGGATGAATGTGAGGACGAATGTCCGGATACCTTCACACTAGTTATTTTATAAGTTCGGGCCGCATTGATTTGTAATCAGATTGTTTATTCAACTTATCAATCATCATTCATTTTCGTATAAATACTAAATATTTCGCTGATACACACTAGTAGTGATAACTGGGAAATTTCCTCAATCGTAGTGTAAATTTTAGCAAAGAAAGAGGCAAAACATACTGACATATTCGCTAGAAATACATTGTATCAAACATATTGTCTTCCAAACATATGTCTCATCATACTTAGTTGTGTATAGTTAAAATATTTGTCTATATATACAAGTTATACATTTTATAAAGCGAGCATTTGTGTTTTTTCACAGATAACAAAAAGGAGTTGATGAAAATTTGGCTTGAATTTATTATGTGATCATGATAACAGTTCTGATAATAAAACCAAGAGGGGGTGATTAGATGTGACCAGTGCTGACAATAAGGAACCAGAGAAGAATATTAAGGTTTGAAATATTATTACCATTCGATATATATATACCGGCACACAATTCAATATTGTCTGAATTACAGAATACCCCTTGGGCATAATGACTTGTGCTCCTGTTATATGAAACTGTTCATATGAAACAAATGACTTGTGCCCTGTTTGATACTTAATACTAACACAGTAGAAATATTCTGTATACAGAGTAGCAATATTTTGTTTTTCTGAACCCCTAATTTAAAAGCAATCAATGCATTTTTACATACAATAATTCAAATATTTTGAATGCTCTGACTGACTGCCAATTGAGCAAAATAGCCGGGTGAATTTATGATTTTTGGACTGGCTGGTTTGGTTAAAGAGGCAGGAGAACATTTTCACCACCAATATATTTTCCTAAGATTTAATGGGTCCTTGCACAGATCAATTATTATTTCTGCACAACCTAGTTCATCATTAAACAAGACATAGGTTAAGACTGTAAATATTGACTTTATGTTAAAGTCATTTTTTGTCTGAAGATGACAAAAGTTGAAATAAAGCATAGGCAGCCCAGACTTTGACTTGCGCGTGTGATACTCGCACGCGTGTCGCGCTTACGTTGTTTACTTCGTCTATATATTATGACAAGGTAGGAAAGAGTTTATCAAAATATGACAGATATACCTTCGTAAATGTATAATTATCTAAAAAATTACTTGAAGAAACGCCACAAAAACTACAACCTAATAACCACCGATGATTAATCTACATTATCCTGCAGTTTTCATGTTTTAAACAACATCTAAAGCCTTCAAATTAGCGAAATAAAACAGGAATTCATACGGAATTTTGAGAATACTATCCGAGGGTCACTCCGCCTAAGGAAACGTCATCTTTTTTGAAATATTAGCTAAACGCTCATTGGCTTACCTGCAGGACCACCAATGAGAACCAATGAGCGTTTAGCTAATATTTCAAAAAAGATGACGTGAATTTGCTTTTGCTTTTTACTATTTTTTTAATTGTTGGCTGGTCATGCATGGCTTTTAGTTCACGATTATTGACCAGGAAACATTAGTTTTCCAGAAGAACCATTTGTTATTTTTTATTGCATTTGTTTACAGTAGATGACATTCTCGCTTTCTATATGATGTTATGTTTTGTAGCCATTTAAATTGTATTTATTGTTTGCCATAAACTGTAAATGCTATGTAATGCTATGATGTTTCTTGTGCTTTTTTATGAATAACATATTCATTTTAATTATGCCCATTTAATCATGCATTTAATTATTTAATAAATTATAAAATACAGAAATTAAGAGTTGTAATTTTATATTTACTTTTCTGTGCATTCAGGAAAGGTGTCCTGCTTTAAATAAGATGAAAGTGAAACTAATCACAGGTTGGTATCTGTGTAACATTATGTCTACATAGGACATGGACTGAATTTCATTGAGATTTGAGTTTTGGTTTTCTGATTGTGGCTTGCAACAAGTACGGTAGTAGCAAAAATACCTATGTGATGAAATGTACTTATTTCAATAATATTAATAATCAGGACTGTTTATTTTTTTTAGCTTTTGCCAAGCAAGTGATGCAATTATAAAGGATGTTATGGCATAAAAATGTAGACTTAAGGCGGTCAATGAAAATCAGAAGAAAGAAGCTGAGAGATCTTAGTAACAATTAAGGACAGTAGGGTGACTAAATACAGTATTATATATAATTAATCTCTTATGGTCATTACTCTTTAACATAGTAAAATGTTTCACTTATGTTATATGGTGTATATTAATATATATATGTGCATTAATTTGCTACACCTTGCAATACTGTGTATGAGTGATTTATTTAATCATTTTCTGTGCATGATAATAGGGAGCTTTAGCAGTGACTACGAGTACGACTACGAGTACGAGATTCGTCATTCCCGCGCGTTGTTTGCATACGCCACTAGCCAAACTCGTAGTCGTTGGGCTCTTGAGTACGAGATTTTTGATAAACTTCGTACTCAAAAGCTCAACGACTACACACGTAAAAACGCACAAGTTGTAACAAGCCTGCAGCAAGCTTGTCGCAAGCTCGTTTCAACAAGCTTGTTGCAAGATTTATTCGCACCGCTTGTCCCAAGTTGTTGTGACGGACGTGTAGCAAGTTGTTGACAGACTTGTAGCAAGGTTGTTGTGACAATGCTGTAACAAGGTTGTTGCCAACAAGCTTGCTACAAGTCTGACAACAACTTGCTACAAGCTTGTTGAACTTGAGCTGTTCCAAGCTTGTTATAACAAGGCCGTTACAAGCTTGTCGCGACAAGCTTGCTGCAGACATGGCCGCGCATTAAATCTCGCTTGAAAACACGCGTGTTTTCCTGGAGATTGTGAAACAAAGAACAAACAACACAAAGTTTGATGTAAAAATCATATTATTTTGAAAACAAATTCAAAGGTTAGCAATTAAATACAAACTTCACACTTGAAGTACCAAGATAACTAAAGGCTCAGTACAAGAACATATGTATTTTCCTTTCTGAGTATATAGCCTAATAATCAGTTCGTAAGAAAAGTTTCTTTGCATTCATATGGTAAAAATTAACTGGTGCATGAATATTCTTGTATACTACCAGTATTTCAGTCACTTGTTGAATTGACTTCGTCATCCCAAGAATCAACAGCTAGCTGCACCTCTTTCCTATAATTCACTCTGTTTGATACGACTTTCCGGCCAATACCTCAGTTTAGCTCCAGTTTGATAATCAAATTCCTATAAAGTATAATATACAATGGCTTCAAAGATAAATTAAGTTACTTTAAAAAATATGCAGCCGTTCCTAGCTCCGGCACACTTCAACGATCAACATATGAGTATGCAGAGTTATCTATTATTCCTGCTTTAGCTGGCTTTCTCACCACATGCTAACATTCAATTTCCCTGTCGTACACAAGTAACCGGTCGACTGGCGGTGACCTAAATGTATCTATGTACTAGAGCCACCTGACATCCAATACTGGACCAGGCATGATGCCTAAACCAGCCGCGATATACAATAGTACTGCGGGTGAATGCGCACCAATGCTGGGACAGAATATTGAACGCCTCAATATGCACGACTTTCAAGCGAGCAGGTCCGGTTGTGTTGTTTCAAAAACGCATACACATATATGTTGAGTTTGTTGAGCATGAAAATGTAAAAATATGTTTTGGAGTACATGGTGGCAATCGGTTTAACTTTTCTAGGCTATACAATTTTACATAAATTTCTAATATAACTGTCTGGACTATTACTTAACTGGTTTGCAAATACGTTGAGGAAACTCCATCCTGTCTCCTGTGGCGAGGGTCTTGCTATCCAAGTCTAATGTCAAATAAGTAATGTACAAATACTTTATTACCATAATACGTAAATATATATATTATTTCTAATCAGAGCATGCTAAAAACATACGCACAGATATTAAAAATAGGAAATTTTGCACTTTACCGTACACCTACTCGTCATTAAAAATATTTGAATTATTGAATACAAAAAACCGGCAAAGTTTCGATTTTGATAAATATCCACAGAAACTAACAGTTCAATGTTTATAAAAAGCAATAAATTCAACAAATATTTTAAAAACTATATAGTTTTATAAAGGCTAGCTTGTGTACTATAATAAATTGTGTTGCCGGCGTTGTGTACGCCATATCAAATATTTGGATGAATTAAACGCACATACCTTTATTAAAACGTCGAACTGTAGTATTCTTCAAACTTTTTTAAGTTGCCCATCCGTTTTAACTGATATTTCAACGTTTATTAAACTTTTAAAGGCTTAAAAAATCAAAGGTTTTGGCACAAAGATAGCTCAATGACCAGGTGAATCAGTGAACTCTTGAAAAGAGCAGGGAAATTTGCAAATATACTGACGCATATTTCAACCAATAAGATCACTTATACATAGTTTAAACAGAGTCTGAACCAATGAGATTACTCCGTTGAAATCGTCACTTCCTCAACGGTTTAACGGTTATAGATATCCTTGAAACAAGGAAATGTTCATCTGTAATGTTTTCAAGGAATTCGGATTCTTTTCAAATCTTATTACTAAAAGAAGTTATGAACTTCGTTGCAGAGTGTTAAAGTGTTTAAAAGCTCGTTGATCTTGCTTTTGCCATTTGATGAATGGCAATGATCAATAAAATCATATTTGGCCCAGTTCAAATTGATTTTGTTGTTATCGGAAAACTTTTGCCGTTAACAATGTCGCTACAACTTGTTGGAACTGTCTTGTTACAGCATTGTCACGCGCAGCCTTCGTACAAGCTTGTTGCGACAGGCTTGTTACAACTTGATGACTATAACAACTTGTCAACAAGTTGCTCCAACAAGCTTGGTACAGCTTGTTGTTGACAAGCTTGGAACAAGTTGTTCCAACAACTTGCTACAAGTCTGCAAGCCAACAAGTTGTAGCAAGCTTGATGTCAACAAGCTTGCTACAACCTGTTGTCTCAACAAGCTTGTTACAACTTGTCAACAAGCTTGTACAAGCTTGTTGAGACAAGTTGTAACAAGCTTGTTGAGATTGTAGCAAGCTTGTTGACATCAAGCTTGCTACAACTTGTTGGCTTGCAGACTTGTAGCAAGTTGTTGGAACAACTTGTTCCAAGCTTGTCGACAACAAGCTGTACCAAGCTTGTTGGAGCAACTTGTTGACAAGTTGTTATAGTCATCAAGTTGTAACAAGCCTGTCACAACAAGCTTGTACGAAGGCTGCGCGTGACAATGCTGTAACAAGACAGTTCCAACAAGTTGTAGCGACATTGTTAACGGCAAAAGTTTTCCGATAACAACAAAATCAATTTGAACTGGGCCAAATATGATTTTATTGATCATTGCCATTCATCAAATGGCAAAAGCAAGATCAACGAGCTTTTAAACACTTTAACACTCTGCAACGAAGTTCATAACTTCTTTTAGTAATAAGATTTGAAAAGAATCCGAATTCCTTGAAAACATTACAGATGAACATTTCCTTGTTTCAAGGATATCTATAACCGTTGAACCGTTGAGGAAGTGACGATTTCAACGGAGTAATCTCATTGGTTCAGACTCTGTTTAAACTATGTATAAGTGATCTTATTGGTTGAAATATACGTCAGTATATTTGCAAATTTCCCTGCTCTTTTCAAGAGTTCACTGATTCACCTGGTCATTGAGCTATCTTTGTGCCAAAACCTTTGATTTTTTAAGCCTTTAAAAGTTTAATAAACGTTAAAATATCAGTTAAAACGGATGGGCAACTTAAAAAAGTTTGAAGAATACTACAGTTCGACGTTTTAATAAAGGTATGTGCGTTTAATTCATCCAAATATTTTATATGGCGTACACAACGCCGGCAACACAATTTATTATAGTACACAAGCTAGCCTTTTAAAACTATATAGTTTTTAAAATATTTGTTGAATTTATTGCTTTTTATAAACATTGAATTGTTAGTTTCTGTGGATATTTATCAAAATCGAAACTTTGCCGGTTTTTTGTATTCAATAATTCAAATATTTTAATGACGAGTAGGTGTGCGGTAAAGTGCAAAATTTCCTATTTTTAATATCTGTGCGTATGTTTTTAGCATGCTCTGATTAGAAATAATAATATATATTTACGTATTATGGTAATAAAGTATTTGTACATTACTTATTTGACATTAGACTTGGATGGCAAGACCCTCGCCACAGGAGACAGGATGGAGTTTCCTCAACGTATTTGCAAACCAGTTTCCTCAAAAATATTTGCATATTTTTTAAAGTAACTTATTCCTGAAGCCATTGTATATTATACTTTATAGGAATTGAATATCAAACTGGAGCTAAACTGAGGTATTGGCCGGAAAGTCGTATCAAACAGAGTGAATTATAGGAAAGAGGTGCAGCTAGCTGTTGATTCTTGGGATGACGAAGTCAATTCAACAAGTGACTGAAATACTGGTATTATACAAGAATATTCATGCACCAATTAATTTTTACCATATGAATGCAAAGAAACTTTTCTTACGAACTGATTATTAGGCTATATACTCAGAAAGGAAAATACACATGTTCTTGTACTGAGCCTTTAGTAATCTTGGTACTTCAAGTGTGAATTTTGTATTTAATTGCTAACCTTTGAATTTGTTTTTAAAATAATATGATTTTTACATCAAACTTTGTGTTGTTTGTTCTTTGTTTCACAATCTCCGGGAAAACACGCGTGTTTTCAAGCGAGATTTAATGCGCGGCCATGTTTGCAGCAAGCTTGTCGCGACAAGCTTGTAACGGCCTTGTTATAACAAGCTTGGAACAGCTCAAGTTCAACAAGCTTGTAGCAAGTTGTTGTCAGACTTGTAGCAAGCTTGTTGGCAACAACCTTGGTACAGCATTGTCACAACAAACTTGCTACAAGTCTGACAACAACTTGCTACACGTCCGTCACAACAACTTGGGACAAGCAGTGCGAACACAACCTGATATCGGCTTGTTGGAACAGGCTTGCTACAAGTCTGCTGCAGACTTGTTACAACTTGTGCGTTTTTACGTGTGTATGCTTTGCACGATCGGCATGGGTCTTGCCAAGAATTGCCAAGAACCAAAATTTCAACTTAACCGAAGAAATATATTACTTTTTGAATAGATTCACGAACCAAGGGGGGGGTTGATACAAACATGGAATTCCGTGCCATATTAAACAATTTGGCAGCATGATCGCAGATTCAGCGAACCACCGCCAACACAAGCTGGCGTAGCTTCCTGTATACAACTTCCTTTAAAAATTTAACTTGTAGCGCACGAAACAGATTGATACAAAGAGAAGTCATACTAACAACTAGGAAAAATAAAAGAATATATTTTAAAACAGAGATCTTACCTAAGCGTATTGAAAGGCTTGTACAAGTGATTGTTGTCGTTCAGAAGATATTTTCAAGATGAACGCGTAATATCCGCCCAATATCAAAGCACTTCCCTTCGCACAAACAACAACACGCGTTCGTTCGTCGAAGCGCCGAGCGGAAATCACTATATTGTTTGGGCGTTTTGACCGAAGTTTTCCGTAACCTTATTTATACCGAAATGGAGAACGAATGTCTTTAGGAATTTTCATTCACAGTTACAGTAAAACTTCACAACCCATGCATATCGTGATTATCGAATTCACTTTATATAATAACGTAAAGAATTCAGGCAATTTCATTGGTCGAGAGCCATGATCTATAAGAGGACAGACGCACGGAATGACGTCACAGCAATTTTCTTGTTTTTAAATTGCAAACAAATAATTCAATTAATTTTGGATTTTTTTCAGTTTTATTATATAAAACAAATAGATTACAATGAACCGTTGTCTGTTCAGTTATAGATACACGGTATGACGCCATATGTGATAAGAACAAAAGAGTGACCACTCGCCCCGGCGGCTCGTGGCCACTTTTTTTGTTCTTATCACATATGACGTCATACCGTGTATCTATAACTGAACAGACAACGGTTCATTGTAATCTATTTGTTAAATTCATAACAGTGTTTCCACAATGCACCTTCAAAATATCCTTGATTTTGCATTAAAATATCCTTAAATTTCCTTGAAACAAGGAAAGCCTGCTCGCGGGTTGATATCATCCTTAAAATTTCTAATTTATTCATTGACATATGGATTGATGTCAGAAAAAATCTTGATCTCGCAATAATATTCGCAATAATAGTGCCCAAAATATGTAAATTTTTTAAAATTTTTGTCTTTTTTTAAGTCTTTCTAACATATCCTAAAATTTCCTCAGATTTCTTTACGTTTTCTAAAATTTCCTTAGATTTCCTTGATTCCTTTTTTTTCCTTGAAACCCATTTTTTGAGCCAAAAATTCCTCAAAAAAGGAAATTTCCTTGAAAGTGGAAACCCTGATTCATAATTTCATATACGTTCCATTTTGCCGAATTTTTCCGAACCACAATTAGAATGCGAATGTTTCCGAACGTCAAGCGACATGGTCCGAATTTGGCTAGACCGTATAGAGCTCAGTGGGCAAACATTCAAACACAGAAGAACGGAACGAACCAGAAGAGTCACTCTAATTCAGTGACTCAAACACTGGCTCTAATCAGTTTCGCTACTTCTCTGGTTGAAGGAATAAAAAAGGCGGAATTGTTTTTTGTTAGTTGCCGCCAGGGTTGCCGCCACTGGCTGCCGCTGCTCATGCGCGGCCATCTTTAAAATAGGGAGCCGGGAGCTGGGGAATTGGGAATGGGAGAACCTGGGCCGGGGAACAGGCCACAAGGGGAACGGGGAAACCGGTGAACAGGGGAAACCGGTGAGCAGGGGAAACTGGTGAGCAGGGGAATGGAGGAAGTGAGGAACTGGGGAGCGGGAGAACTGGATGTGGATAGATAGTTTATTAAATGATTACATTGCAACTAGGAGATGGATCGGAGATCTTGCATGATATTTCTTTAAAACTTACTATGATCATGCCTGCTCTTCTCTTACAAAAACCGAGTTTCAAATCGAGATCGAAAGACCATGTGACTTGTCTGTCTCGGCGCATGGCTTTGTGGCAACAAGGGAACTTTGATGGGTTACTTCGGGAATGCAGAACCATCCAGTCGACACTACTAGCTACTAGGAAGGTTTCAAATGAACAGCTTTCCAAGACCTTCGCTAGTCTCATGTTTCGTGGCAAAGTGAACGCAGCTCTACGTTTGTTGGATGAACGATCATGTGGTGGAGTTCTTCCACTTAATGACGCTGTGTACAAGGACCTCTTGCAGAAACATCCACCTGCACAACCTGAGGATCATTCCGTCATGATTGATGGTGAAATTCCATATGTCGACCCATCGTTATTCGCCAACATCGACGAGGCAGCCATAGCAAAAGCAGCATTGAGGACTCAAGGTGCTGCTGGTCCTTCAGGTCTTGACGCACTTGGATGGCGGCATATTTTGGTGTCTCGCAACTATGGAGATGCTGGCAAAGATCTACGATCCGCAATAGCGTTAATGGCGAGAACACTTGCAACCCAGAAGGTCGTTATTGGAGCAGATCAGACCACCAGCTTAGAGGCCTTCTTAGCGTGTCGCTTAATACCCCTGGACAAGAACCCTGGTGTCAGACCGATTGGGATTGGAGAGGTTCTACGACGGATAATTGGAAAATCAATTGTCTTTGCCATCAAACCACAAATCATGGATAGCGCAGGAGACTTGCAGCTATGTGCAGGACAACAATCAGGCTGCGAGGCTGCTGTTCACGCCATGTCGAAGATTTTTGAAGAAGAAGAAACAGACGCTGTCTTACTGGTAGACGCCACCAATGCGTTCAATTCCATCAACCGCAAGATCATGTTACATAACATTCAGTACATTTGTCCTGCAATGGCTGTTTATACGTTCAATTGTTATGTAACAGCTTCAAGATTGTTCGTGCAAGGTGGTAAAGAAATTGCATCAGCTGAAGGTACCACGCAAGGTGATCCGTTAGCCATGCCGTTATACGCCGTCGCCATTACTCCACTCCTGCTCATGATTAAATCTGGTGAAGCTAGTGATGTAAGGCATGTTGCGTACGCGGATGACCTTAGTGGGCAGGTAAGCTAATGCAACTGCGTGCCTGGTGGGAGAAGATTGCCGTGCATGGTCCGAGTCTTGGTTACTACCCGCGAGCTGATAAATCCTGGTTGATTGTGAAGCCACACCTGGAGCAGACTGCCATTGAGATCTTCGCTGGAACTAATGTACGAATTTCAAGTGAAGGGCATAAGTACCTTGGAGGATATCTTGGATCGGATGACGGAAAAGATAAGTATATTAGTTCTTTAGTTAGTAAATGGTGCCAGCAACTTCACGTTTTGAGTGAAATTGCCAAATTCCAACCCCAAGCAGCATACACGGCGTTTGTCTCGGGTTTTCGGCACAGATTTACTTACCACATTCGTGCCGTTCCAGGTATCAAGACCGCGATGCAGCTTGTTGACGACACCATCAACCTGAAGCTCCTTCCTGCACTCCTCGATAACCGTAGCTTGTCCATCCATGAGCGACAATTGGTTTCGCTTCCAGCTCGTATGGGAGGTCTTGGTATTCCGATCTTTAACGACATCTGTGATGAAGAACATTTGAACTCCACAACCATCTGTCATCTTCTCTCAAGTAGAATCATCCACCAGAATGGTACACCATCAGCAGAACATGGAGATTCCATCCACGATCTTCGCCGTGAGATTGCAAAACAACGTCAAGCTAGGAACTCGTTGCTGCTACAGAACTTGAGATCGAGCATGAGTGAAGAGCAGATTCGAGCAAATGACCTCGCCCAGTTGAAAGGATCCTCAGCTTGGCTAACTGCTCTGCCACTTGCTGAAGAGGGCTACATCTTGACCAAGCGTGAGTTCTTTGATGCAATCTACAGCGTTATCGATGGCCTTGAAACGCCTTCCATCTTTCTGCGCGGTGGAAAATCGTTCACGGTAGATCATGCCCTGTCGTGCCTGAAAGGAGGTTTTATCCATCGAAGACATAAGAGATCCGTGATCTACTTGCTGCTGCTATCGATGACGTTGCCTACGATGTTTCAATTGAACCTGCTCTTGCTCCTTTGACTGGCGAGGTTCTTCCATCCAGTCTAACTCAACCGATGACGCCAGATGGACATTGCTGCGAGAGGTTCTGGCAGAGATGTGAAAAGGCATTTTTTGATGTAAGGGTGTTTAAACCCATACGCCTCTACACATCGACGCCAGACGTTGAGCAGCTCGTTTAAAGCCAACGAACGGGAAAAGAAGCGACATTACAACCAACGGATTGTTGAGGTCGAGCATGGCTCCTTCACACCGGTCGTCTCAGCGCCTTGGCATGCGGAAGAGAGACCCAACATTTCTCTCCTTCCTGGGTGCGAAGCTGGCTGACAAGAAGAATCATTCTCCATCTATGGTGGTTAGCTGGTTACGACGAAAGATCGCCTTTGCTTTGCTTAGAGCTCGCGTGGTGTGTGTTCGTGGCAGTCGAAGTTGGAGGACTGCGTCCATCACATCAACTAATGACATTACGTTGTCGGAATGGAACTCCAACATTAGCGAGTAGTCTAGTTAAGTTGTTTTTGTAAATAGTCTGTAGAACTATTATACTTAGTTTTAATGCATGATTGATTGTTGTAAATTTCCCTAGTACTAATAATGTGAATAAATTATAATTATTACCACTCCAAAAAAAACAAACAAAAAAACTAGGAGATGAATTGCGTAATTGTACATGAGTAAAAGTATTAAGATTGAAAAACTATGTTGTATCTTCAGATTACATATCGTTGGAATAAATGTGCGTTTAAAACGTTCCGTACGGATATTTTGAATACCTTGAATATCAAAAACTCACTTATTTCTAATGTTATGATCGCTAATCTTCGTTGTATGTAGCTTATAGTAAATATAGAGAAACTTTTATTACCTTGGAAGAGGACAAAAATCTTCTAGATTTTCAGCATTTTGTCATGGAATCTAAAAAGGTTATGAAAAGTTATAAAATTATGGGCTATATTCCGCAATTCAGACGAAATCGAATGAACATAAGAATTTGTTAATTGTCATATTAATGCCGTATGTCCTGAGGCGAAACATTGGAACGGGGTCTCTCGATTATGACCACTTAAGATTTTACTCAGTGAGAGCAAAATAAATTTTTAAATACGTTTTTTAATTGGAGAACTCGGTGGAATGGCATATAGTACGAGACAATTGTGTTTTAAAATTTGTCTTCCTGTGTCTGTATTTCTCACATTGCGACCATTTATTTCATCCGTAGATGAAAGGACCGTTGGTACATTTTGGTCTATCCCCAATCTTTCTTGTATATAGCTTTTAGTAAATACAGCGAATATTTTATCTGAAAACAGTTGCTTCAACTGGCTTATTTTACCTTGGATGAGGAAAAAAATCTTCTATACTTGCAGTATTTCGTCATGAAATCTAAAATGGTTATAAAATGTCATAAACCATGGGCTATATTCCGCAATTCAGATGCGATCTAATACACAGAAGCATTTTTTAATTGTCAAATTAATGCCGTATGTCCTCAGGCGAAATATTGAAACGGGATCTTTAGATTATGAACACTTAAGATTTTATTCAGAGAGACATAAATAATTTTCGACATACGTTTTTTTAATGGGAGAACTCGGTGGATTTTCATATTGGCCGAGACAATCGGGTTTTTAAATTTTTTCACGTGGCTAGATTTTTCACATTGGAACCAAATATTTCATCTCCAAATGAAAGGACCATTCGTACGTTTCGCATGGTCTATCGCTAATCCTCGTTGTATGTAGCTTATAGTAAATATAGAGAAACTTTTATTACCTTGGAAGAAAACAAAAAGCTTCTATATTTTCAGCATTTCGTCATGAAATCTAAAAAGGTTATGAAAAGTTATAAAATTATGGGCTATATTCCGCAATTCAGACGAAATCGAATGAACAGAAGAATTTGTTAATTGTCAAATTAATACCGTATATCCCGAGGCTATAAACATTGGAACGGGGTCTCTAGATTATGACCACTTAAGATTTTACTCAGTGAGACAAAATAAATTTTTAAATACGTTTTTTAATTGGAGAAATTTTTACCTTGGAAGAGGCCAAAAATCTTCTATATTTGAAACATGTCGTCATGAAATCTAAAAAGGTTAAAAAATGTCTCAATTATGCGCTAAAAATTCCGTAATTCAGACGCGATCGAATGAATTAACAGAAGAATTTGTTAATTGTCAAATTAATACGGTATATCCGGAGGCTAAACATTGGAACGGGCGTCTCGATCATGACGACTTAAGATTTTATTCAGTGAGAAAATGAATAAATTTCGACATACTTTTTAATTGGAGAACTCGGTGGATTTCCATATAGGACGAGACAATCGTGTTTTTAAATTTTTTCACGTGGCTAGATTTCTCACATTGGAACCAAATATTTCATCTCCAAATGAAAGGACTAATATGAAATCTAAAATGGTTATAAAATGTCATAAACTATGGGCTATATTCCGCAATTCAAGGCCGGTTTACACGATAAGCGTTTTGGGCACGGCACCCCTGAAAACAGGCACCCGTGCCCAAAATTTTCGGCACGGCACCTCAGCGTTTTACCGTGTAAACGGGACAAAAATCAGCACAGGTGCCGAAAAATTAGACGTGCCGAGACTTTCTCACGAGGTAGTCTCGGCACGTCTACCCAGAGGTGCCGTGCCAATAAATGGAGAAGAATAGAAATGTGTTCGACAACGAGCATGCGCAAAACAATTCCAGCATGGCGGCAAGCGGCGAAAAAATACAACTTACAAGTAAGGAAGAAAAGCAAGGTGAAAAAGAAATTTTAAATAACACAAAAACACGTAAAAATCGTGGTGTCGTGTGGCAAGACGATGCAACAAACTTTTTAATTGACGTTTGGGACGAGGAAGTTATCCAACTGCAGTTGGAAAACTGCAAGACGTCAAAACCGTTAGTGCAAGTCGACGGTCAGCGGGTATAGATTTTCTCATGGTTGTTTCTTCTAGATATTTGTCCACGTATTTCTTCTAATATAAATGTGAATGTTTCCCTGGTTACTCGGAAATTTTGATACCAATGTTCATCGGTGAAAAGAACAGTAACTAGGTCATTACCAGATGACCGTCCTTCGATGCGTCCATACGTCTCGAATTCGCGGCGGGTGAAGACAAGATAACGCAACAGTTACGAGAAAAAACAACTCCTTTTGTCTTTTAACGTACGTTTCTAGTATCGAATTGGGTTTTTTCTCCGTTTTTGGCTTACATAATACTTTTCTGCGTTTCAACAAATATAAATATATAACTCTATTTCTGTCCACCATCTTTAAACTTTACTGAGGGTTACATGAAAAATAGGCGGACGTACCTTGACCGCTAACAGTGAATACCGTCGTAAATAGAAAGTAGAGGTGCCGTTTTCCGAAGGAGCACGGTGCTTTTACAAAAGTGCGGTCTACAAAAAGTTGCCGTGTAAACGTGTAAATAGCGAAGTACGAGTTTTGGCACGGGTGCCTATTCTTAGGCGTGCCGTGCCCAAAACGCTTGTCGTGTAAACCGGCCTTCAGATGCGATCTAATAAACAGAAGCATTTTTTAATTGTCAAATTAATGCCGTATGTCCTCAGGCGAAATATTGAAACGGGATCTCTCGATTATGACCACTTAAGATTTTATTCAGAGAGACATGAAAAAATTTCGACATACGTTTTTTTAATTGGAGAACTCAGTGGATTTTCATATAGGCCGAGACAATCGTGTTTTTAAATTTGTCTTCACGCGGCTAGATTTCTCACATTGGAACCAAATATTTCATCTCCAAATGAAAGGACCATTTGTACGTTTTGCATGGTCTATCGCTAATCTTCGTTGTATGTAGCTTATAGTAAATATAGAGAAACTTTTATTACCTTGGAAGAGGACAAAAATCTTCTATATTTTCAGCATTTTGTCATGGAATCTAAAAAGGTTATGAAAAGTTATAAAATTATGGGTATATTCCGCAATTCAGACGAAATCGAATGAACATAAGAATTTGTTAATTGTCATATTAATGCCGTATGTCCTGAGGCGAAACATTGGAACGGGGTCTCTCGATTATGACCACTTAAGATTTTACTCAGTGAGAGCAAAATAAATTTTTAAATACGTTTTTTAATTGGAGAACTCGGTGGAATGGCATATAGTACGAGACAATTGTGTTTATAAATTTGTCTTCCTGTGTCTGTATTTCTCACATTGCGACCATTTATTTCATCCGTAGATGAAAGGACCGTTGGTACATTTTGGTCTATCCCCAATCTTTCTTGTATATAGCTTTTAGTAAATACAGCGAATATTTTATCTGAAAACAGTTGCTTCAACTGGCTTATTTTACCTTGGATGAGGAAAAAAATCTTCTATACTTGCAGTATTTCGTCATGAAATCTAAAATGGTTATAAAATGTCATAAACCATGGGCTATATTCCGCAATTCAGATGCGATCTAATAAACAGAAGCATTTTTTAATTGTCAAATTAATGCCGTATGTCCTCAGGCGAAATATTGAAACGGGATCTCTCGATTACGACCACTTAAGATTTTATTCAGAGAGACATGAATAAATTTCGACATACGTTTTTTTAATTGGAGAACTCAGTGGATTTCCATATAGGCCGAGACAATCGTGTTTTTAAATTTGTCTTCACGTGGCTAGATATCTCTCCCATTGGAACCAAATATTTCATCTCCAAACGAAAGGACCATTCGTACGTTTCGCATGGTCTATCGCTAATCTTCCTCGCATAAAGCTTATAGTAAATATACGGAATCTTTTATCTGAAAACAATTGCTTCAAATAGCTTATTATTTTTTACCTTGGAAGAGGCCAAAAACTTCTATATTTGAAGCATGTCGTCATGAAATCTAAAAAGGTTAAAAAATGTCTCAATTATGCTCTAAAAATTCCGTAATTCAGACGCGATCGAATGAATTAACAGAAGAATTTGTTAATTGTCACATTAATACCGTATATCCCGAGGCTATAAACATTGGAACGGGGCGTCTGGATCATGACCACTTAAGATTTTATTCAGTGAGAACATGAATAAATTTCGACATACTTTTTAATTGGAGAACTCGGTGGATTTCCATAGAGGACGAGATAATCGTGTTTTTAAATTTGTCTTCACGTGGCTAGATTTCTCACAATGGAATCAAATATTTCATCTCCAAATGAAAGGACCATTCGTACGTTTTGCATGGTCTATCGCTAATCTTCGTTGTATGTAGCTTATAGTAAATATAGAGAAACTTTTATTACCTTGGAAGAGGACAAAAATCTTCTATATTTTCAGCATTTCGTCATGAAATCTAAAAAGGTTATGAAAAGTTATAAAATTATGGGCTATATTCCGCAATTCAGACGAAATCGAATGAACATAAGAATTTGTTAATTGTCATATTAATGCCGTATGTCCTGAGGCGAAACATTGGAACGGGGTCTCTCGATTATGACCACTTAAGATTTTACTCAGTGAGAGCAAAATAAATTTTTAAATACGTTTTTTAATTGGAGAACTCGGTGGAATGGCATATAGTACGAGACAATTGTGTTTTAAAATTTGTTTTCCTGTGTCTGTATTTCTCACATTGCGACCATTTATTTCATCCGTACATGAAAGGACCACTCGTATATTTTGGTCTATCTCCAATCTTTCTTGTATAGAGCTTTTAGTAAATACAGCGAATATTTGATCTGAAAACAGTTGCTTCAACTGGCCTATTGTACCTTGGATGAAGAAAAAAATCTTCTATACTTGCAGTATTTCGTCATGAAATCTAAAATGGTTATAACATGTCATAAACTATGGGCTATATTCCGCAATTCATATGCGATCTAATACACAGAAGCATTTTTTTAATGGTCAAATTAATGCCGTATGTCCTCAGGCGAAATATTGAAACGGGATCTTTCGATTATGACCACTTAAGATTTTATTCAGAGAGACATGAATAAATTTCGACATACGTTTTTTTAATGGGAGAACTCGCTGGATTTTCATATTGGCCGAGACAATCGTGTTTTTAAATTTGTCTTCACGTGGCTAGATTTTTCACATTGGAACCAAATATTTCATCTCCAAATGAAAGGACCATTCGTACGTTTTGCATGGTCTATCGCTAATCTTCGTTGTAAGTAGCTTATAGTAAATATAGAGAAACTTTTATTACCTTGGAAGAAAACAAAAATCTTCTATATTTTCAGCATTTCGTCATGAAATCTAAAAAGGTTATGAAAAGTTATAAAATTATGGGCTATATTCCGCAATTCAGACGAAATCGAATGAACATAAGAATTTGTTAATTGTCATATTAATGCCGTATGTCCTGAGGCGAAACATTGGAACGGGGTCTCTCGATTATGACCACTTAAGATTTTACTCAGTGAGAGCAAAATAAATTTTTAAATACGTTTTTTAATTGGAGATCGAACCCGGTGGAATGGCATATAGTACGAGACTATTCTGTTTTAAAATTTGTCTTCCTGTGTCTGTATTTCTCACATTGCGACCATTTATTTCATCCGTACATGAAAGGACCATTGGTACAATTTGGTCTATCCCCAATCTTTCTTGTATATAGCTTTTAGTAAATACAGCGAATATTTTATCTGAAAACAGTTGCTTCAACTGGCCTATTGTACCTTGGATGAGGAAAAAAATCTTCTATACTTGCAGTACTTCGTCATGAAATCTAAAATGGTTATAAAAAAACCTATTTTGTGTGAACTGTAGTTGCGCATTAAATCATAATCCAATTCACTTTTAGACCAAGGGGCACGTTATATAAAAGCGTAGTTAACTTT
Source organism: Dendronephthya gigantea (assembly GCF_004324835.1). Lineage (NCBI taxonomy): Eukaryota > Metazoa > Cnidaria > Anthozoa > Malacalcyonacea > Nephtheidae > Dendronephthya > Dendronephthya gigantea. Next base: position 11,474 of record NW_021163249.1, on the reverse strand, counting down.
TAACTATAGTTAGTGACAGAATTGACCAATGAGAGTCGTGCATGTACTTCTGAGTTAATTACGATTTAACCACACAAAATTTAGTTAAGAGTTTCATACAACCTGCCCCCAGTAGGCTTTTTAGGGGAAAGTGATGGAGATGGGTGAGCCCCGAGGGCACAGAAACAGGCGAATGGGCCACTGCAGAGCAACATTTAACTATTTTAGGATTTTTCTATCAACCATTAATGGACCTCTGGTATTTATCTTGATTTGGCTAAATACCGCAAATCATATTCATATAATAATAATGTTTTGGTTACAATTTAGCACGTCGCTATATATAGCTCAAAATCGGGATAAATTTAATGCTTTTGGATTTTTCATCGACTTCAGCAGAAAATAGTGTTTTGACTACATACTTTCAGTTTCATACGCAGCACAACTTTCGGTCTCAGAGGTTTGGAACTCAAATTTGAGGAAAAAGAAAATCACTGGCCTAAACTTCCAGCTGATGATATTGTTCAAGTTTACCGAAATGTTCACTGACGCAATCTTGTTAATTCTATCAATAATGTGCTTACAACAATGAGGTAGTCGAATGACAACATAAGAGACGTTTCCAGAATGTCAATGATCATCTTAAGATAACGTTGGTTGCCTTGTGTTGTTTTACCACGTTCTGATGGCTTTAAAGCAAGAAGACATGGGTATCAATATGTGAAGGTATTCATATGCGAAGAAAGAATAGCAGCATATACCTTCAGGAATTTATTGAATTTCTTACGAGCTTCCTTAAATTGTCCGACTTGAAGGTAAGCCAGGCCCCAGGCTCCCCAGACAGCTCCCGGATCAAGTCCACATTTTGTAGTTACCTCCATCGCCAAGGACAGACTTTCATTCTCAATCAATTTGTCGCGAAGTCGCCTGAGAAAAGGAGAATTTGTAACTTACATAATTTTGGTGGAATACATGAATGTCCAGTAGTCAATTGCACATGCATAAGTGAATTGCGCGTATTGCTGAATTCTGGAATATTTAAATATTTCTATTCGTATATGGGGATGGATACACAATTTCACTTGGCAACGCATTTGCGAAAGGTTTAATCTCGAAATCGTTTTTAAATGCAAAAATCCCGCAAAAAAGCGAGCAGTATTTCTTTTAAATGCTAACATTAACGTTTGAAAGACTTGTATGCTGTTCAGCGATTACCAATTGGGTGATATTGTAAAAAGCAGAGAACAGATATGACCTAAAGTTGGCTATAGCAAACTGACGGGGTTTCTCTTGCAATGATTAGGGTGATTCGATTAATTGGAACATACTCAGTCGAATCTGTAATTATATCATGCATATAGAGCGCAGATATATCATATTATTATATACACAAGCGCCAGATATGAGGTATGCTGCAATTTCATTGGTTGGCTACTAGACAGATATTAGCTCATATCTGTCTAGTAGAGAAAGTAAACAAAATGGCCGAAAGATTTGGGGAGTTGAGTGAAATAGAAATCCAAGCTTTAGATGATAATAGCACACCAAAATGCACCGAAAGGGCGACAAAGTTTGTGTATATGGCCGATAGCTATCAGCTCATATACGACTCGAGTTCGCAGAATAACTGTTAAATATATAACAGATAACATACCTTGCAGACTGGGAAGACATCAAGTCTTCAATCGATGGCACTTCATAGAAATTGGATTCTATGAGGAATTTTACCAACTCCACACGACTCATGTAACTAAAGAGCAAAGATATAACACATGCCTGACTCAGACTGTGAAATCATACACAAATATAATTAATGTTGATGTTAGCCAGTATACATAAGAAAGTTTTCTCTCGTCCATGATTGCATGGCTATCAGGCTATGTCAACATTACAATCGTCAACAATTATATACGATATTCCTGAGTGCTCAATCGTCAAATCTTTCACCTGGGGATCAAATGAAAGACACGAAAATTTGCTCATACTCACGTGTCACATAGTTCCACGCCGTGAGTTTCGCCACAAATCGTAAATTTCAACTTAGCATGATACAACAGTTGACAGATGATGCTGGAAAGACAGTACATACTTCATCTTATACAGTTGTTCGGTCGAGACAACCAAATTGAAAGTATTTGTTTCAACAATCTGACTAATCTGTCTTTACATAGTATACTGCCTTTTAAGACAACTTGCTTGCCCGGAATTTGCTTTTGCATGGATGTTTCATTAAGTTTCTCACCTTATATTAACAGATTGTTGTCAATTTCTTCGCTCATTCCTAGTTTCTGTGATAGTTTATTGCAAAGGTCGAGCAAAAGCTCTGCACAGGTTTTACTATCGCCATGCAACGCCAGGATCGAGGTGCATAGAGACGAACTAGGAGCCTGCAAGAGAGATGAAAATCAGGTGGGAATGAGCGTAGCAGGGTCTTTTGATAATGGTGTTTGGTTTATTTGGCACAAGACAAGGCCAAGGGGGGAGTCATGACAACTCAAGCTTATCATTCTGTCGTGAGATCACTGAGGATATATAACAAAAAAGCTCCAAAGAACAACATCAGTTTTGTAATCTCAAGTTATATACAACAAGACAACAAATTTGCGGTGATTTTTTGACTTTATTTCAAAGTCATTCTCGACCAATTCTCACTTGTTTGAAAACGACTTTGAAATAAAGTCGAAATATTACCGCAAAATTGTTGTTTTGTTTTATATCTTCAGTTTACAAGATGTTGTTTTTTGGAGCATATGTCTTTTCTATATATTTCATCAAAGTCTGCTGTTAATAAAGGCATATTCAACATAGCACATAATAATACATTCAACATGTCAGATTGACCTCACATGCCGTTGCAACGTTTCAAATGGGCCTCAACAGCAAGTTCACAGCATGTTGATAAATATTTTTACTCTTACACATAAACCATTTAAAATAATATAGATAATTAACAGGGGGAAATGGCAAGGCAAACGAAAAAGATTACACTACACCTTTCTTTAAATTTTATTACATTATTAGCGATAAAAATACACATTCATATAATATGCAAACAGCTATACTCAATTCTCTACCAAAGGCAGCGACGCTTTATAGTCAGAGAAATTAGAGCCACTAAAATCTAGAACAAACAGTCAAAGCTGGAGACCTGATCCCTTTGGCTTCATAAATCGTGTGATAAATAATATACAACAGTCATTATACAAATAATGATACTTCTTGGTGAGATCGTTAGAGCAATATAACCTATATTGCTGTGTATCAACGTCCACAAATCACCAACTTGACGAATTTGGCGAGCACAGTTTCAAATTAATGTTAACGTAGGTTGTAAGTAAAAGACTATAAAAAGCCATTTGTGGGGGTTGCAAATTTTAAATGAGCTACAGCAGGAAATCCGTAGTTCTCACTAGGAGGTGTTAATGTGGGGGCGAGCTATAAGTCCAGGCTGCATCGTTTTTCCCGTATCTTACATTGGCTTCAGGGATCGAAAAAGATTGCTGTGAGGCAGTTCAAACATGTTGTTGTGAAAACATATTGTGGTCGTGATTTCTGGCAAACAATACGCACTATCACGAACAATCCTTAAATGGTCGAAGAAATTAAAATGGTTTAAATATTTAAATACCATTTAATGCGGGATATAGTTGACTGATTTCAGCCAATGAAGCTAATAATCAAACTGAAACTTCGTCAAAACCAAACAATGATATCGATTCAGCTTTTTTAAGCGACATGGCGCAAGGCTACGAGGATTGTAGATTCAGAGGTCTTGTTGATGACAACCTTCGTTGTTTAATCTGCAAGGGTGTTCTACGAGATCATGTACGATGTGAAAACAATGAACACTATTTTTGCCGACATTGCATTACAGCTTCACTTGGGAAATCACAACAATGTCCTGAATGTGAGGACAGTCTTACAGTTGAAACACTTGCCAACGTTCAGTCTGGTATTGCCGAAAGATTATCAGAGTTGGAAATCTCTTGTCGATACAAACAACGCGGTTGTGAGAAGCTGGTGAAACTAGGCTCCCTTGAAGCACACGAGATGAGTTGTGGTTTCAGCAAAGCGGCGTGTTCGGAGGACGAATGTGATACCGATTTAAACCCTTCAGAAAGACTGGATCAGGAAGCCAGTGTTGTAAGTGACTGTTGTGAGACTAAGGGTAAAACATTCCCTTCACGAGATCAACTTCATGAGCTAAAAACTGACTTGAATGAATTTCGCTCTTTTGTTCAAAATGAAATAGTGGAGGAATTACGAAAGGGGGGAGCGTCGGGGAATTGACCGACATCATTAAGCAGCTCGACCTTTCCCAGCACAATGCTCAGTGGATTGAATCGCAGCTTCGATTACCGTTCGCCTGTCGAGGTCACACAACTGTCCTCTTTCAAAACAGTTTCTACGTCATAGGTGGGCTCACGGAGTGCCAAGATTTAGCCCTTGATACTGTTCACGTGATTCCATTGACCCCTCCCTATAAACCAGAGTTGGTGTGTAAATTACCGGAACCCAAATGTTTTCATGGCGCGACGGTGGTGAACGACAAGATCTACATCATCGGTGGTTGTAAGCAATACACGGACACAGCCTCAGACGCTGTTACAGAATATGATCCTGTGAAAAAATGCACGAAACAGCTCAAGTCTCTCCCATATCCCGTCACCGGTATGGCGACGGCAAATTGGCAGAACAAAATCCTAGCGGTTGGTGGCATCAACCGAAAAGGTAAGTACCTAGATTCTGTCATCATGTACGACATCGGCACGCAACGTCATCATATCTTACCCCGGATGGGAAAAAAGAGAGCATATTGTACAGCGGTTGTTGTCGGCAACAAGTTGATAGTGATGGGAGGTGCTGATGAACGAAGTTCAAGGATAAGTTCGGTGGAATGTTACGACTTTCAAACTTACACGTGGAACGATATGGCGCCAATGGACGAGCCTCGCGCCTATGCAACCGCTGTTGTGAATTATTCTTAAATGCAATCGAACCTCCAATAAGACTATGGGCACAAACCACGTACCCAAGGTTTCTCCAACATATTGAACATATTTTCCCTTGGATCGTGTGGACAGACGTCAAAGCGATAAACTAAATAAAAACGCACGAAAACGACGCTCGTTTGCACATCGCCCAAGTGGTCAACCTCCATCTGTAGGGACATGGTCCAGAAATTCGAAGTGATGATACCGATAGACGACTGCAATATTGTTATGCAAGGAATTCATTGCCTCTAGCCGAGTTCATGTCTGTATTGACTTAGACGGTTAGAGCCACTAAAGAAGAATTTGTCAATTTCATCGGAGTTTAACGATGGAGGAAGATATACACATGCTAATGCTATCTTTGACATTGTTCGTGGTAGCCATTTAGGGCGAATTACGATCCATAAACATTCATGATCCACGCTAGAAAGATCATATCGAACTTTTGTTGGGATAGAGTCTTTAATAAAAAAGGCTACGCCGCCACCTCTACCATATTCTCTATCATTCCTAACTAAGTTGAATTGTGGTAATCCAGGAAGGTGCACAGCTTCATCTGGTACATCATTGGATAACCACGTCTCTGAAATCATCACAATGTCAGTTTTTCTATTGTCGATAACATGCGAAAGTTCATCAGTTTTCTTCAAAATTGATCGAGCATTTAGACTCAAAATATTAGGTAAATTACGATTGGGTTTAAAGTTCTCGATCGTGCGTATTTTAACCAAATTTGAAGTATTTCTTGAATTGTCGGCATTCGAAGTATTTCTTGTATTACATCGGGTAGTAATTCGGACAGGAATCTTGCTAATAATTTTATCATGACAATCAGATGCGTTCTGGGAGTTTAGACAAGAGTTCCCATTGGTGGTTGTAGGGAGAGATCGTATCTCGGTTGGTGCGGCCATAAACGTGTTAAATTTTGTTTCCATGGTTTCCGAGCTCTCTTTTGGGGTCGGTCGTCGGGTAAAAAATGACCATCATGTATTTGATTGGCGTTCTTCTTCGTGTAGAATCCTCTTTTTGGTGAAAAGGGCATATTGTGTTTACGAGTTTGAACTTTTTTAGGGTGCTTGAAATCACAACGATTACCTTTTAGACACCGACCGCGACGTTTGAGGAATGGGCAGAAAGTGTTGGCTTTTAAAGGGAAATCATATCCGCCATTCTTCATCTCTGTAGTTCTCTGTGGTGGGCCTGTAGTGGCGATCTGCTTAGGTTGCTGTTGGTCCTTAGTTAGCAGGTGATATTTATTTTGCTGCTTGCTTCGATAGTCGTTAATTTGTTTATCAATATCTTCTACCATCGTCACTCCAGCTTCGTCATTCTCTGTTTCTATATTAATTGTCTGTTCGTATTGGGTTTGCTCCTCAGATTCTGAATGATATTTAGTGTACTGCTTAGTACGGTAATCATGAATTTGTTTATCAGTCTGATCTACCAACCCAATTCCGGCTTCTGTATCATTACGTGATTCATTTGTTAAATCAACAGTATTAGGTGTGTTTTCAATACTGTCATGTCCATGCTTTGATATAGTAAGTTCAGTGGAGCGTGTCGTGGCATTGTATAGAGATTTGATTATGCAAATTTCTTCGCGAAGGTGTTTGATTTCAAGCTCTAATTTCGCATTTTTCAGCTTTTCTTCCTCGAAATCAAGTTGTAATAGCTTCATTTCGTTACTTAAATGCGATACTGTAAAGGACAGGGATTCCTCTTGAAGGGAATCTTGTAATGAATGCATTGCATCGAGTCTACTTTTAATTATTTCGATCTGAAGCATAACGTTATCTGTATTGTCGTCGACTCGACCACAGCGCGTTTCGTGCAACTTTGTATGGTCTTCATATACACTTTGAGGAGAAACATTTTGATCGATTAAATATTTTCTGGCCAATATACCCTGGGTTCCTTTCAAGGTTAGGGTATTTAGTTTCCCGGGTACCATATCACCACGAGGTCTGAAGTAGAGGCGTCGAACCTTTTTGCATTGCCTCCAGAAGGCCGCCATTTCCCTTGTTCACAAAAAACCGTATCAACGAATTCTTGCAAGGATTCGTAGTCGTCGCACCATTTGATTCGCTCTCCATCATAAATAACTCGTTTGGATGTGATGTATACATTTATCTTATCAAAATCGCAGTCATTACGAATATTACCTCTGTTTATATCAGAGCTACGTTCAAGCTGACCGCCCGCCATGTTGTCCAACTTAATTTTCAAGTAGCGAACATTATCAATGAAAGCGAGTACGATTGAACTCAGTAAAAGTCTAGGGACTACTTTTGTCAGTTCTGAGATGATCTTACTAAAATGTGCTAGTTACTGAGAATAATTCGTTTCTGATGGCTTGTTTTCTGTTTTTAAACCATCTATTTGTTTAGCAAGCGCTGAATTCCGAGAAAGACTAGACTCAGCAGTTCTAAAATTGGATGACGAATTTAATTTTGATGGTAACCAAGGAGGCGCCAGGCTAAGTCTAAATGAAGAATCAAATGAAGAGATTCGAGAAAACTTTCTGTATGAACAAGTAAGTGGAGAATTGAAATATATATTTTTAGGCCGTATTCTCTGGCACGAAAAGTCGCTTAGAAAACGATTTTCGTTGCCCCCCTTCGGGCACTACTTGAAAACACGATAGAAAATTAGGATATTCCGTATTCTCTGGCACGAAAAGTCGCTTAGAAAACGATTTTCGTTGCCCCCTTCGGGCACTACTTGAAAACACGATAGAAAATTAGGATAAATTATAGAAAGTCTAAATTCACTTGTTTTCACCTTCACAAACCTGCAGTTTTCGAGCATTTCATCTTCGAAAAATCAGTGAATTTGCATGTTTTGCAATACACGCGTAAAAATCATCATGTTGATGCAAGTTGTTAAAAACAGGAGTGAACAATGTTGTGCTGCACCCTGTGAACAGTATTGTTAACGATGTTGTTGAACCTTGTTGAGTCATCAATGTTGTTGCAACTTGTTACAACAACATAGCATCAATATTGATGATTCAACAACCTTCAACAACATTGTTAACAATACTGTTCCCAGGGTGCAGCACAACATTGTTCACTCCTGATGTGACAACATGATCAATTTTTGGCTGTGTACACCGACGCCATTTTGATTCAGGAAATGTCTACGATACTTGGTGTAATATACGACATATATAGCATATTCAGCAATTTTATACCGGTATTTACATGAAGTTTCGAGCATTTTTGCTGTGCAAGCAGGTTTCAACAAGGAAGCTTTCAGCTTTGAGTGGAGTTTTACGAGGTTTTCCGCAAATTTTCATAGTTTTTCAAAACTAAGTTAGTCAGAAGAGACTTAGACAACAATTAATCGGAAAAACATCCGCCAATTTGCGATTTTTCATAGCATTCTGCTCTTGGAATTTACAAATAAATAAGAACAACTTTATTTACACGCATCAAAATCATCCACGAGCGTTTTTTTTAGTCAATTTATATAAAATAATTACTACACAATTCTTTTCACGCATGCCCTTTGTTTTATATTAACTACTTTTATATACACACGTTTCTCAACAAAACTATTTACAACATCTCAGTTTTTTGACAAAGTTAATTACCAACGCCAACATCTATTTAAACGTGATTTGCAACGTACAACTACTGTACATGTTAAAATATTAAACACGCATACCAAGGTTGATATCAGCCATACGTTTTAATACCATTGTGGGAGAATTACGAGCGCCTTATAATTTTAAAACAAAATAAAATGTTGAACTCAACCCTTTTAATCGGACAGCTAATACCACAACTCATCATCGACGTCATCTCCGAAGTCCAGATTAGATCCTGATCCTTCAAGTTCATCATCGTCATCAGATTGAGCCAGGCCATAACTGCTATCATCGTCGTTACCATCTTCAACTACTGCATTCTGGCAATCACCACACGAACATAGGTCGGTGCACTTTAAGTCAGCCTTTTTGCAGGAACAACGCATGGTCCAGCATCTAGAGTCTTGCACTTGCACTCAACAAACTCAATTAAAGATCGCGGAGCGCGTGGGCGTGTCATCCAAGTTATCTCCAGCTCTTTATCGTCAAGCGTCCAGCCATTTCCAACCAGTGATGGAAGATCGACTTCTGCACTTAAACACTGATACCATGATGCTGCTTCATTGCTAATGCCATTACCGGTAAAAGCATGAAAGCCTGGTAAACAAAGAGCAACAGCCACGCCCAAGAATTTCGACATAATTGCTTCAAATACGCAACGACGTCTATCTCCCGTGCCAGTCAAGAAGAAAATCTCTTTCTGCATCTGTTGTTGCATACCAATCGCAGGTATAAGAACATCTGTATCAGGGCTTTTGATAATAACTTTATCGTACGTTGCTGCTGCGTGGTTAGCATGTAGAATTAAACGAGTGTCTGCTTCTTCGTGGTTGCTATGAAGCGAAGACACCTCATTACTTGTAACACTATCGATCGGGGAATCACCGGATATAAAACATAGCATCTTTCTTTAGCAGTTACGTACATAGTTGAAATGGAACACCACCGGGAGGAGTTACATGACCTCCAGTGTTCACATAAGAAAGAAATGAGGGATTCCTTGTTTTCACGCATCTTAAACACTTTTTCCACTGTTTTGGAACACTCTGATCTTTTCCGAAGATTTGAACTTTCTGGACTCCTTTTCACTTTTCAGCTCTTCGTTGTCTCTCTGCAATCTAATGACTGACAATCAAAAAACTGAGGTGTTGTAAATAGTTTTGTTGAGAAAACGTGTGTATTATAAATGTAGTTAATATAAAACAAAGGGGTATTGCTGGAAAGGAATTGTGTAGTAATTATTATATATAACTTGACTAGAAACAAAACGCTCGTGGATGATTTTGATGCGTGTAAGCAAAATTGGCGGGTGTCTAAGTCTTCTCTGACTAATTTAGTTTTGAAAAACTATGAAAATTTGCGAAAAACCTCGTAAAACTCCACGCAAAGCTTCCTTGTTGAAACCTGCTTGCACAGCAAAAATGCCCGAAACTTCATTTAAATACCGGTATAAAACTGCTGAATCTGCTATATATGTCGTATATTACACCAAGTATCCAAGACATTTCCTGAATCAAAATGGCGTCGATGTGTTGCAAAACATGCAAATTCACTGATTTTTCGAAGATGAAATGCTCGAAAACTGCAGGTTTGTGAAGGTGAAAACAAGTGAATTTAGACTTTCTATAATTTATCCTAATTTTCTATCGTGTTTTCAAGTAGTGCCCGAAGGGGGGCAACGAAACTGAACGATAATCGGCCACAGAATAGTGAGAATACGGCCTATTTGTTATTGCCTTATCTTGAAGGAACCTTTAAAATTTTCTCTATGATCTCTTGTCATTTTGTGATTTTTTCTCTCGTTTGGTCTTGTAATTTGACTTAAAATTGACCGCCATCTTGGAACGTCATTTTTTATGAAATATATTTAAACACTATCTTTTAAGTTAAAAACGACGCCATGCATTGTCTTAATAGTCCAATATATGGTATAGGCTATTTACTCATTTAGTCAAAATACTCGAGAGGACATACAAAATCTGTTACAAGGTCCCTTCATTCGTTCTGTTAATTGAGACAAATGAAAATGGGTTGCCATTGAAAATAGCATTTATGGGGGTTTTAGTTATGCCATTGTCTTCAGCACAAAGTCTTGCTTTCATTTAAAGAGAATATATTGCATTAAAGTGAGCCTTGGTGTTAAATACAATAGCTTACGTATTCGTGCTATAATATTATATTACATTTGTCAGCTAGCATGATTCACTTAATTGGTGCAAATCATTCAAGAGAAAAGCACTAAAGGTTAATCAAACTAATATTTATGCTCAATAAGTAAATGCCTAATATTTGACCTTCGAAAATTAATATTTTAAAATTGTATAAAGTTTTGTTACAGTTTTATTCACTCTTTTATCAGATTTGAAAACTATTTTAAAAACTTTTCTTTCTGAAGCTTTAGTTCTATTACTAACCGCATTTCGCCAATGACAATGGCAACCCATTTTCATTTGTCTCAATTAACAGAACGAATGAAGGGACCTTGTAACAGATTTTGTATGTCCTCTCGAGTATTTTGACTAAATGAGTAAATAGCCTATACCATATATTGGACTATTAAGACAATGCATGGCGTCGTTTTTAACTTAAAAGATAGTGTTTAAATATATTTCATAAAAAATGACGTTCCAAGATGGCGGTCAATTTTAAGTCAAATTACAAGACCAAACGAGAGAAAAAATCACAAAATGACAAGAGATCATAGAGAAAATTTTAAAGGTTCCTTCAAGATAAGGCAATAACAAATAGGCCGTATTCTCACTATTCTGTGGCCGATTATCGTTCAGTTTCGTTGCCCCCCTTCGGGCACTACTTGAAAACACGATAGAAAATTAGGATAAATTATAGAAAGTCTAAATTCACTTGTTTTCACCTTCACAAACCTGCAGTTTTCGAGCATTTCATCTTCG